>NW_021703781.1:78642392-78738727 GCF_005190385.1 Monodon monoceros
GGAGAGGCCACAACAGTGGCCTCTCCCGTTGTGGAGCACAGGCTCTGGATGCGCAGGCTCAGCGACCATGGCTCACGGGCCCAGCCGCTCCGCAGCATGTGGGATCCTCCTGGACTGGGGCACGAACCCGCGTCCCCAGCATCGGCAGGCGGACTCTCAACCACTGCACCACCAGGGAAGCCCTGTATTAAGATTTTTACGTGTTTTATCAATCTAAGAGATAAAAGTGTTGTCTCATTTGAATTTTTATTTTCGTAAAGAGTGAAGCTTTTTACCCAAAGTTTAAAATCCATTTGTATTTCTTTGTCCATGAAATGTTTATTCAAGTCTTTTACACAATTGTATATTAGATCATGACTTTTCCTAATTGTCCTATAAGAGCTCTTTACACATCAAGAAAGGAAGATTTGCATTTATTATTTATATGGTAAAATTCTTTTTGCCCCCAACTTGTTATTTATTTTTTTACTTTGGGTAATTTTTTATGCCAAATCAGTAAATTTATATCTTTTTTTCTTTTTTTTTTTTTGTGGTACATGGGCCTCTCACTGTTGTGTCCTCTCCCATTGCAGAGCACAGGCTCTGGACGCGCAGGCACCGGACGCGCAGGCTCAGCGGCCATGGCTCACGGGCCCAGCCACTCCGCAGCATGTGGGATCCTCCCGGACCGGGGCGCGAACCCATGTCCCCTGCATCGGCAGGCGGACTGTCAACCACTGTGCCACCAGGGAACCCTAGTTTATTTTTTTAATTGTGGTGTGTGGATTTTATTTCCTGCTAACCAAGTTATTTTCCACACCAAAGCTATATAAATAAAATTCTTACATGTTTTGTTCTAGTATTTCTTAAATTGGATTTTACACCTTAAATTTATGATCCATAAGGAATTTACATTGGTATATAAGGTATGAACTGAGAGCCCAGATTGATTTATTTGTCAAATGGTTATTTGTTCAACAATGTTTCTTATGTAATTCATGTATGTCTCACTGATCTTAAATGCTACATTTATCATATACAAAATTTATATATATATTAGAGTCTATTTTTATACTCATTTTTATTCTATTGTTCTTATCTATTTTTATACTAACTGCCAAATCCTTTATCTTACTAAAGCTTCATAATACATATAACATCTGGATAGATATATTTTTTTACCTCATTTATTTTCCAGCTTCAGATTTTTCTATTTATAGAAGAACAATATGTTTTTGAAATTTAGAGTTTGACAAGGTAAAAAATTCTGTCGGAATTTTTTTTACTGGGATTATATTTAATTTATATTGCCAAAGTATCTATTCATTCTAAATACAAGGCATGTTTCCATTCTGAATCTTTCAGCAGAATTCTAATTTTTTTATATAGATGTTCTATGTAGTTTGGTTTATTCTTAATTATTTTAATCATTTGTGAAATAGTAAACATAAACTTTTCAATTGAAAAAAAATTTTTATATCTATATTCTCTCTTGATCTATAGACATAGATCTAAAAATAAATAAAACTAAAATATAGTCAGTCACTTTAACAAAGACTGAAAGTAAGTTGACAGGACCAATGGGATCAGCCAATAATTGAAACACCTGCCAGAACAAGGCTCAACAACCACAAAGGAAACATAACAATACTTCTTATACTATGTCATATACAATGTTCAACATAGAATCAAAAATTATGAGAAAAAGCAGGAAAAATGTGACCCCTAATCAAGATGAAAAGGGGTCAATAGAAATTAAGTATGTTGGAGAATTTAAAGGCAAAGAGATACATTAAGAGTGAACAGGAGAGAAGTCAAAACTATAAATAAATAGACCAAAAGTATATTCTAAAACAGAAGAGTAGAATGTCTGAAACAAAAAATTCATTCAGATAGGCCTACAAGCAGTTTAGACAATGAGGAAGAAAGAAGTCACAAACTGGAAACAGACTAATAGAAAGTTGACCAACTGAAAAACACAGAGAAGAAAGATTAAAAAAAAAAAAAAAGTATATATAAACAGAGCCTCAGTAACCTGAAGGGGAATTACAAGCAATTGAATAAATATACAGTTGGATGCCCAGAAGGAGAGAAAAGACAAAATAGGTCAAGAAAAAATCTTGGGGAAATAAAGGCTGAACTATTTTCAAGTTTCATGAAAGGCATCAACCTACAGATTTAAGAAGCACAGCAGTCTGTTATTGGGATTAAATAAAAATAAAACCATACCTAGGCACATCAGAGTAAAACTGTTGTAAACCAAAGATAAAAAGAAATATTTTGAAAGCAGTCAGATAAAAGCAATACATTAAATACACACAGAATAGAACTAATTACTCCTGACTTCTAATCAGGAAACAAACAAACAAAGAAACAAAACATAGGCCAATGGATAAAGTAATGAAACCTTAAAGTACTGAAAAATTAAAACTGTCAATCCTGTAATTTACATTCATTGAACGTATCCTTTGAAACAAGGATGAAAAGAAAACATTTTTCAGAGACATGAAAGCTAAGGAAGCATACTTGCACTATAAAAAATGATAAAGTTCTTTATGAATGATAATAATATCAGAACAAAACTTGGAAATACAGGAAGGAATAAAGAGCACTATGAATTGTCAAATTCATACATGGATAAATATGAAAGATTGTGATGCTCTTTTGTTATATACTAATGAACAGCTACTCCAATTTCCCTGGTATGTCCTCAAAATACTTAGCCCAAACACCAGCTTCTTAAGCCATTTCAGAGGACATCCTGGTGGTTCTGCCACAGCCATCGGCCCTGTGCTAGTGTCTCCATCACTGATTAACAGCCTCACAAGGGCATCCCGGCGAACGCTGCCTAGCATACTGATGTGAATCACTAAGCAGTTGTTCGATACATAGGTACTGAAAGCTTCGGGTAAAGACCGAAGAGTGAAAACATTTTTACTTTACTCATCCCTACAAATAATTACCAAAAACAAAACAAAAAAGATTAATACATAGGAAATTAAAAATCCAGATCTTCAATAATGTAAATGACAAAGAAAAAAATCCTGCACAACTCCAGGTTACAAACTGCCAGTAACACCCCCTCTCACACTCAATTCACACATCTCAGCAGATTCTGGAAGGGTGTATGCCTCAAGCCTGGCCAGTTACATTCTCCACCTGTTGATGTGTGAACGAGCAGACACAGGCCACACTGGACTAGAGCCTCAGCACCAGGCCTTTTGCTGGAATTAGGTTCTTTTTCTGGGACAGTTGTTGAGCCACTGCTGGTCATTGTTGCCACCATATGGGGGAAGCCAGGCTGAGCATGAAGCCAACACAGGTGAAAGTAACAGAAAACACTCTTTAGAAAAGAGTATAGATTTGGGACTTCCCTGGTGGTCCAGTGGATAAGACTGCGCTTCCAATGTAGCAGGCACAGTTTCGATCCCTGGTCAGGGAACTAAGATCCCACATGCCAAGTGCCATGGCCAAAAGGCATTTAAAATTTTTTTTTTAATTAAAAATTAAAAATAAGAGTATAGACTCATGATATTACTGAGTATCTGGATCCAGACATAATTAGAATCACTGATTCAGTCAACTTTTTATGTTTGACATATTTTGAGTTATTTTGCTTGAAGCCCAAAGAGTCATTGTTAGGACAGCATCCAGGGAGAAGCTGGATTTCACATTACTTCTTTTTTGCAATACTCACTGCCAGAGCAGAGAGAATGACATCCATGATGCTCCTATTCAATGTTGTCCAAGATGGACATTTTCAAGGGTGTAAGAACATGTGGAACCCAGCTTCCATGGCTCCTTTTGAAGACAAAACAAGTCAAAATTGAACAAAAAGACTACTTGACAATTACATTCAGTCAAGCAAGAAATGAATTGAAATAAAGGACTTTGTTGTATACTTAAATGGATTTGCTGCTCTCATAATTCCTTTCTCCAAGGCTTCTTTATTTTTAAAACTAAAAATCTGTGGGAAGTATGGATACAGAAGGGAATGTACTAGTCACATTATTCTTTCATTGTCAGCATTTATAGCAGTGTTTGGAGTTGGCACAATAGGACTTTAACAATCGGTCTTCACACGTTCAAGTGTCTTTTAGGTAAATGTGAACATAATAAAATCCCCAGAGCTTCAGACGAGGAGACAAAGGTCTCCCAAGTAAGTTGGTCCCAGAGGTCACACCGTACTTTGGAGAGGCGAGGGGTCCGAGGCCAATCTGCTCCAGGATGAGTATGTGACCTTGGCTGCCTCAGTTATCAGTTGAGGAAATTAGTATTTTCACTTCCAAATTATGTTCTATGCACATGACACTTCCACTTCCATTCCCCAAAGAATTTTCATTTAGTCAGAGTGAATGTAAAATGTGATTTTATGTTTCTCTGGAATTGTCGCCACATTTTCCCCATAAGAGTGATTCATTTCAAAACCTTCAATTAATGAAGAGGAAAAGGGTGTTGCTGTTATCCACATAAATATCACATCTCAGTACATCATCCCAAAGAGCGGCTGAAAAGAGCTTATCCCTCACAGACCTGAGTGTCAGTGCATTGAACACGTAGTCCAAAATAATCACCCGTGCTCGGTGCACTAAACCTGGGAATACCTTGCTTTCCTTGAAATGTTGGTATGTCTCCTAGCCCCAACCTCTGCGTTGAAACTTGCTCCTATCTGTCCCAGGTGGAATTTAATTCCTAATGTTTAAACTCCCCCGAAGCAAAATATGCATGTTCCGTGATTTTGGAAAATTTTTCTTCCCTTGTGTTAACTGATTGTTTAAAAACAAATGAACCCCAAATCCACCCAGATCAGGTCAATTTCCTCTCCCTGCCATCTGGTCCAGAAAGACAAAAATAGGGAATTTTCCTGGGCTGACTTTACACTCCAGAGGAAAGAAGGCAAACAGTGTGGGAAAATGTCTTGGTTGTGCTGAGGCCTTGGAGAAGACCCAATGGCTGAGCATCCCCTGGGGCGTGGGCTGGAAATGTGATGAATGAGCCGGCCAAGGAGCCCTGCCTCCCTCCCCAGCATATGTTTTTGTACTTTCTTCCTAATATATTGCAGGATTATTGCTAAGGCGTGAACGGTTCTGGAACTCCTCCCCATCCCTTAAGACTCAGCCAGCCCACCCCACGTTTTACTTGAAACATAAACTACTTGGAAAGACAAGGCCCTCGCGATTGTTATAAGGGTGCAAATCATTAACAACGAAGGTGCACCTGTGCATCATCTGGAGCTTTCCAAATGGCAACGAGTTTCACATCTTTTAGGGGGAAAAAAACGGAGAACAGCACCATGTTTCATGGATGAGCGACAGATCCAGAACATGTAGGAGAGTGTGCACCCGCACTTAGAACCGTATCAGGATTTCTTTAAAAAATTGTTTCCTGAAAAAACACATCTGCCAAAAACTTTCCCATCCATTATAATAAATGTGGAAAATGTCATCCTTAGGTTTCTGAGCTCTGAGTAATGATTGCATCAAAATAGTGATTTTACTACTTCTTTGAATTTTCCAAAGTTTTTTGAGCCTTTTTTATGGGTCAGTGAAGATTGTTTTTTTTTTTAAACTCTCAGAGACAAAAAGCTATTTTTGTTCAAAGTTTAATGAACTCAAAAATCTAGGAAACTGGATTTCTGTTTAGATCTGCATAAGGTTCCTGCTGGTCCACACAAGAAAGTCTACAGGGGAGGAGAGGAGATCCAAATATTAGGTTTCTGATGCTCTGATGCAAAATCTACAAAAGCTAAATGTTCAGAATTTCTCTCAAGCAGTGAAGTGTCAAATCAGACAGGAGGAGGAATTCCCGAAGTTGAGTTTTTTCAAATGCAGTAGGTAAAGGGAAGGGACAGAAAGGTGTGCTCTGGCCATGGGGTGTTGCCTTGTACACAGTGGTGTGTGTGCAGCCTGGGGCTGGTCTACACCGGCCCTCCTGCTCTGCATCCCCAGACACTTGCACCGGTAACCGAGACAGGAGAGGCCCACAGAACAGGTGAGAGCCAGGGGCCAAAGGCAAGAGAATGTACTCAGCAAGAACCCAGCCCATTGCAAACACGCTCAGATGCCTTAGGAAGCTCATCTGCACACAGTCAGGGCGCTTGGCCCCTATTTCACTGTTCACCTTTTCACAACCTCCTGTGTCTGCCATTTCAGGTGGCCTCACTTTCCCGTTCTCCTGTCAGCCCCTCCACCTGCCCGCACCCTCTAGGAATCTCGATGGCTTGTTTGATGTCTGGGTCGTGTGGGGTCATCACTGCCCAGGGGGCCTCATGGGTTTTACCACGTGAGTTTTCCTCGAGGGCAGAAAGGGCGTCTGGGACCCATTCCATGTTGCCGTTCCTCCATCAGCCATTGTCCTCTCTTGCTGCTCCTGGACTGGGGAGGAAAAGAAAATGGGAGCTGGAATTTAAAGCTTAAATTGGAGGGAGGGAATTAGAAGAAGTAAAAAGAAAGAGAGGGATTAGAACCCAAATAGTGTCAACTTTGCCTTTGAATCAGATCTAACCACCCCAATCAGTTCTGTTAATTCTAATCCCACCAGTAATTAATTTATTTTGAGCAATAGTAGTAGATATAATTTGTTTAAATTTTATGCAGATAATCTAAAAATTTCCAGCTGATGTAGCAAAACATACAGACAAAAACTCATAAAAGTCACCACAGGGATGAACAGAGCTGCATTCACACGTGAAGCCATGAACTGTGGAAGACACTGGCAGGGTACACCCTGAGACATCTGGTCAACCCCTCGGTGCCTCAGTTTCCTCATCAGGGAATCATGGGTAACACAGCTCTCAGCCTCCTTGGTGGTTATGGGGATTAAAGGACTGTCTATGGGAAGCCCATGGAACACCATTTGATAAATGGTGTTGGCTTCTCCTATTGCAGGAAGTTGCTGGTTAGCCTTTAGTCCCCGGATACTTGCTGTGCTTCAGGTAGGGCCCTGCACAGAGCCCATCCCCATGAGCTTCTGCTAAATAAATGAGCTCAGAGCGTAACTTTGAGAGCTGATGAGAGTACGCTGTCTTTACAGCTTTGCCAGGTCTCACTTCTGTCCTACAAAGAAGCCACCACAGTGACCAGTACAGGAGGGTTGGGCAGTGGTGAGGGTAGAGTGTCCATATCCCATCTCCTACGAGGAACTGGCCTCTTCTAAACCACCGGGCAGGCTTGCAAAGGAAGAGCCGCATGCCAGCGGTGGCAACCACTGAGACTCTTTGGGATTATTCAAGGACAACTTCCAGACAAACGTTCCAATGTGCTGCCCACATGGAGACAGGGAAGGAAGGCAGATGGTGGGAGGCATGGTTAACTGATGGAGTTCTGGATGAGGTCTGGGTCTAGATTGGGGGCTTACTTGCTGCTAAACATATGGACAATAGCTCAGAGCCTGCATCGGGATAAACGGGAGGGCCCTCATTTCCTTCCAGATGGAGAAGGGCACTTTGGGGCAAATGCGTTGCCTGGCCTACAGGTTACATGTGGTGTGTGATCCCATGACAGAAGCACCCTAGCGGGGGATGCACTTACTCCTGGCTTTTAATTCATTGCCCCTCTTTAGCTTCAAGGTGCCAGGGACAAGGGCGACTTTGGGTTTCCGGTGCTTTGTGCTCGTGCGTCCTCCCAGCCTGGAACATTCCAAACCCGTAAGAGGGAAAGGAGTCACCAGAACAACCATTGGCATAATAGTTTTTTAAAACAATCCATCCCCGGAAATGAAATGAGGATTCCAGATCCCTGTGGCAATAAACTAGAGCCCACACCCCCCTTTTAAAAATGTAATGTTCCCCCTCTCCCCCAAAATGTTTATCTTATCTGTTTTGAAGACTTAAAAGGCAAACAACACAGTAATTATCGTCAGGAAAATGGGAAGTATAAGAGCCAGAGAGAATGAGTCATACTTCTGTTTTCTTTTGTTCCTACCATAACTGTTTCCTTTGGAGGCATCTGAATCATGGTTATTAATTTATCTCTATGTGATTTCCAGCTGCTAATCACGTGTTAAACCATCCAAGAAGGGGAACAAGAGAGGGGTCTGGGGACCAGAACTTTCCTCAAAGTGAAAAGCAGGTATTTAAAGTCACGAACCCTGGCACCCACGTCCCCTGGCAACCCCCGCTGCCTCTCCAGGAGGTGCCCGACCCAGCAAGTGATGAAGGGGAATCAGCCGGAGAGTGGAGTTTGCCATACGTGGGGAAGGAGCCTGGGAAGTTGAACACCTCGGAGTCAGCTCTGAAGCCAGACAGGGTGAAGGAGAGGAAGCCCACAGCTAGATGATTCCAGGTGGGAGCCTGCTGCCTTGTCCACGGACGGCTACCTGTGCACCTACGGTGTGCTCTGCCCTAGTTCAAAAGTGACGACAGCACAAACACCACCTGGACTCATAAGGGCCCCTTAGCACCTTGTATCAATAGTTGGGAAGAGTGGGAGTGACCCTGGGTGTGACCTTGGTGTGAAAGGGCCGAGTGTTTCTGGTCTGGGGACAGAGACCCACCCTTTCCTTGGGCTTCCACCTCTCACATTAGCTGCCTGAGAAAATCACTTGAAATCAACATGCAAAGAGCCTGTCTAAATTGGGAATAACGGCACCTGCCCCAGCAGGAAGGGAAAGAGCTGGGGAAACATCCATGTGGAACACGCACACGGTATCCACATGGAAAGGCAGCCTGAGATCAGCCGTCCCACGTAGGTCGAGGCCAGATGAGGATTTTGGAGACTCAAGGAAGGGAAAGGTTGCTTCTAAATTTGGGGGAAGGGGTGTGCAAAGGAACCCTTTGGAGGGGGCAGGTATGAATTTGGGGGTGGGTCTAAGGAGGGGAAGGAGAGCTTGGGGACAGCAGGAGCAAAGGCACAGAGACAGGAAGGACTTCCACATTCACAGGGTAGACCAGAGTGGCTGAGCCCTCGGCTTCAGGAAAGAGACGAGGTGGGGCTGGAACATGTCCGGCAGCCAACTGAGGGCACAGGTAAGGGAATAGTCACCTACAAGGTGACTATCGGGCCACCGAGGAACAGAGACTTTGGCTTTGTTGCCTTTAGAAGTGAATTTGATGTAAGGCATTCACTTATCAACAGAGCGCGTGCAGAGTGGGAAATGGCCCATCTTGGTTCATAGCAACTGATATAAAGCTTCTGGGTTGAAAATGGTGTCGAGGAGAAACGAAAGATTGTCATCCCCTCGCCCAGTTCCGCAATCTCTTTCCTCCCAGTCGGTGTGGGGTTAGCGCCCCTGGGGACCCTGGAAGGCAGGGTCCCTGTCCTAGTGCTCTGTGTGTATCAGGGACAGTTGATGGACGGGGTAGTCTTGGAGGGACTTGAATTTCAGAGTGACTTCAACCCCTTTTGTGCTGGTCCAGCGACACACAAAGTCTCAGGGTGTAGAATCCACTTTGTAGTTCTCTCTCTGTAAACACGACACACAAACAACCTGCCTAGAGGCCCTGATGGGTCACCAGGCGAGCCGGGTCCCTCTGCAATGGCTGTCAGTGGCCAGCGGGGGCCAGGCTCTGGGCTGTAATAACGTGATCGCAGGCAGGACGGCAGCCGCCATGCGGTGTAGAGGGAATATGGTAATATTCTGAAATGGCAATTCTCCTAAATAAATAGCACATCAACTTACTTAAACCTAATCATAAATGGTACAAATTGGGCCCATGTGCAAACAGAAACCTGAGCTCGACTCCAGAGTTAAAGCAGCCATTGTCTCTTTCCTGACCTGGGCTCGAAAGCCTTGCGTGTCCGATTACATCTGTTAAAACGATTTGAATGCCAGCCCCGTATTTTAATTATAAGTATATAAAAATTTTTAATAAGACGGCATTCTGGGCTTGCTAAGCATTTAAAATGCTCTTTGGGGGTGCAGCGGGTAGAGGAGAATTCTCTGTGCCCCAGACCCAATGCCAGCATCTAATGATTGAATGTTTTCCTGCAATAAATTGAAAAACTCTGGTTTGTAAAAATGGATCCAAATCGCTTGGCATTAGGAAGGTAATTTGTTACGTGGCTTCCAACGTGTTGGACCTTGGTGAGGAGCTGCCATCGCCAAAGAAAGGGAAAGATACAAGAGGAAGCCCGAGGCACCTCACTCCGCCCCTGAGAATGGTCTCCACCCGCCCTCCCCCTGCCCTCCCCTCCCTCCCCCTTGCCTCACTTTCTCACGGCTCCAAAAAAGAGGTTCTGCCGCCCAAAACAGGGATGGGGGTGTCTCAGGGCTAAAGCCAGCTCCGAGCCACCTTCTCTGTACCTCTCTAAACCTCAGGCCTGCTTAATTATGATTAATTGCCACATGGATAATCAGATACAGTTTCAAAAGGTTGGAAATGACATTCCAAGGACACCAGGGAAGACGCGAGATCTTTCTTTGTTCGAGGGAAGAAAAGGCAGGTCCCTCCCTCAGCCCCATAACCTTTTCTTATTTTAACAATTCCAAACAGAATTAATACCATCAGTATATTGTTCCCACCCCAGGGAATTGAACTTCAACTGTACAATTTCTGCAGCTGTCAGTGTTTCAGACCTCCTGTCAATAATGCAATGTTGGGGTGCCCTTCTGCTTGAATGAAAGCAGTTTCAAGTTTCTGCTTTACGTCTGTGCTTTCTGGGTGGTGGGACATGATGAGAAAGTACAAAAAAAAAATAATAACCGCAGTTAAAAAGCTTCCACTCTTGACTTAACTGGATCAAATGTAATAGACTTCAGTCTTTTCTCCTGACTTCCTCTGCTTGTTTTAGAAAACACTGTGAAAAGTGCAGGCGATTCTGTCTTGCCAGCTCTTCCCTCCATTTAAAATCCCTTTGGCTAAGTCAAGGATCACAGTATGTCATTTCCAGTCTAACAGAAGTGCGGGGCCGCTCAGCTCCTATTACCAGGAGGCAAATCCCTCGGTTCCCGGCGCCAGGGTTGCTGCACTTGGCTCCCATCCCAGTATTGTTCCCTCATTGCATTCCAGAGGCCTCTCTGCGAGTTAATGTTTGCCCTGGGAGGTCCAAATATCCAGCAATCAGCACTGAACTTTTCTTTTTGTTGAGAACTGTAGGTTTCAAATGCAATCAATGGCTTTACAGAAAAACTTACAGGTGAACACAAAAGCACTAATTTACATTTTATGCACAAACAGTAATATTTGTAGCAGTTTCACCATGTGTGCCCATAAAAGAGTTTTAGAAGATGTCTGGCTTTTTAAGACTTTATGGTGGCTGGAATTGGTTTACCAATTTAAGGGCCGTCATTTTATTTTAGTTTTTAAACTCTGAATAGCATAAAAATATTTTATCCCAGAAGGCTAACGCTCCATACACGCTGCGTCGTTAATATATGTGCTCACGTGGGAAACAGCCTTCAGAAAAGGCTAAACTAATTTGAACCAGTTTCAAGCACATAGCATTTAATTAAATCACATCTTCAGAATGGATTTTAAAGGTTGGGATTTTCAGAGCACGTGGGCCATGCTCAACATCTTGGCCGTGGTCCTGCACAGCTCTGCCAAGATGCCCACGACTAACGGGCCATGATCGGGACCAATGTTTCATGGAGTTTTGCACAGGATTTCATGCCCGATGGAAACACCAGGGGGATGCGAGGTTTTGACCCTCCCGAGCGCTGCATAGACCCTCGGGCACAGCCAAGTGCTACTCAAGAGCACAGCCAGGCAAAGCCCTGGTTTACTCCGGTCCCAGCAGTGGAGCCACTGGAGGGCCGCCCCGCTTCCCGATCAGGGAATCTGGAGCCAGGTCCACTGCACAGGGCACTGACGCTGCAGACCACCCCTGTCCCCCACCCCAAGGACCCCTCACAATCCAGAAGCTTCAGCACAAGCTGAAGGAAATCGTGGTGGTGAGGGTCCAGCGTTTCCTGGGAGGATGCCCTTGGAGCCATGATGCTGAAGGCTTAGTCTCCCTGGTATGGAAGTAAAGGCACAATGCCGCTCTCTACCGGCCCAGAGGACAGACTGGCGGAGGGTGGCTGCTCCATGACACAATCCCCCAAGGGTTTCCGGGCCTGATCCCAACACTCAGAGGACAGGAGTAGAAAGAGCTCTCTTCTCCTCTGCCCACGGTCACCCCCAGCACTTCCTCTCTTCTGATCCGTTAGTGTTTTGCTGAGCCTCAAAATGTAAACAAAGACAATCCCCTTGTTCTCTCTCACTCATCAGAAACTTAAAAATGAAAAGAAGCCTTGTTTGGACTGTTCTCCCTCACGTTGATTTCACTCCATTCTTTGGAAAACCACAGCTTTAGGAGAATGACCACAGCATCACTCTCACTTTTCTCCCAGAGCTGTCTGTTCACTTTCTTTTGCGTGTTATGTTCCTCTTGCCCAGATAGACGAGAGAGGCACAAACCAGTGTCCCCTGCAAGCTGGTGTCCATCCCTCCAGTGCAGCTCATCCCCCACTGTGTTTCCAAGCTTCCCAGTGGCCCCCGGGAGAATGAGCAATACCCCCCGTGCTGACGGTCCTCTGTAGCATCCCTGACCTGAGTATTATCCGTGTATACTCACCTCACCTGCTATACTCACCTCCTATGCTTACGTCCTCACCTCCCACATACTCACCTCCCGTATACTCACCTCCTATATTCACCTCCCATATGCTCACCTCTAATACTCACCTCCCATACTCACTTCCTCACCTGCTATACTCACCTCCTATACTTACCTCCTCACCTCCCATATACTCACCTCCTACCCGCATCTCTAATATTCACCTGCTATATTCACCTCCCATATGCTCACCGCTAATACTCACCTCCCATATACTCACCTCCCATACTCACCTCCCATACTCACCTCCTATACTCACCTCCTCAGACAGTGGACCCCTTCAGAACAGGGCCTATGTCTCAGTCATCTCCCTCTCCCCCACTCCCTACCACCTCCTTCCCAGGACTAAACAAGAAATCTGGAACCAGAGGAGAGAAAGCCCTCAATCATGGTTTGGTAAAAGAGTACAAAAGCCCAAGTAGATTTAGGGCATTTACCCTTTTTTGGAAGAAGCATTTTTAACAGTCTTTTTCATTTTATTCTTTGTAGACCCATCCAGACCATCACTGAGAGGGGAATCCTTGCCTGGTTCCTTCATTCTTTAATTCAAAGTCTTTACTGAGCCCTTCTCTCTGCCAAATACCAGAAGGTCAGGGAGAGAAGTGGCCAGAGGAGGTGTTATGAACCTGAGGGCTATAAAACATAGCAAAATGCAAAAGTGGGGAGAGAATGAGTAGTGGTGAATCACCGGGATCCCCACTGTGATCTGAAAGCATAATTAATTTGCTGGTAAGCCTCCAAGGGGGCCAAAGGAGCCCAACCCATCTAGAATTTTCTGCAGTGTTGTACAAGATTACACCGTGCTGCTGAAGAGGGGGGTCCAGGGCCCAGAAAAGTGTCAAGAGCAAGAAGACAGGAGCGAACGAACAGTCAAAGGATGGCCTCAGCCCTTTCTCACCCTCTGTTACCCAAACCTAAACCAAACTGGTTCTGCTGTGTCCCAGAACATCAGGAAGGACTGAGAAACTCATAGGCCAGGATTTCCAAAGCCAAAAAAGACCAATGTGATGCACCTAGTGGATTGCAAAGGGCTTAAACCAATATACAGGTTGAGCTAATTATTTGTTTGAAATGTACTCGGGCTGATTATGCTAAACTATGATCAGATACATGTTTTATTATGCCGTATTAAGACAATTTTAAAATAGAGCATATTTAATGATTGTAGAGTCAGGGGTCATGAACTCAAATGTCCATGGGGCAGACGGGTAAGGTTAAGGCAAAGTTAGCGAAGCCAGCTAGGGCTCGAGGTGGGAGAGGAGGGGTGGCAGGGCCACACGGAACAGAGGCCAATGCCCCAAGCAAGGCTGTTCCCAGGTGGGGATGTGGGCCCCGAGTTCCCAGGGCTTAGCTCTGTTTTGGTTGATTTCATGTGTCAACCTGACTGGATCACGGGGTGCCCAGATATTAGGCTCAACATTTCTGGGTGTGTGTGAGGGTGTTTCTGGATGAGACGGACATTTGAATCTGTAGACTGGGTAAAGCAGACTGTCCTCCCAGTGTGGGTGGGCCTCAGCAATCCGTTGAGGCCCTGAATAGAACAGAAGGGAAGAAGAGAGATTTGGATAGATAGATAGAGATTATAGATACATCTCATATTGATTCTATTTCTCTGGAAAATCCTTACTAATACAAACTCCTTTAAGAGATACCAGAAACCTGCATTTTTTAATGTAAAAGCTCCTAACTTTATTTATTTATTTTTTTGCGGTACGCGGGCCTCTCACTGCTGTGGCCTCTCCTGTTGCGGAGCACAGGCTCAGCGGCCATGGCTCACGGGCCCAGCCGCTCCGCAGCATGTGGGATCTTCCCGGACCGGGGCACGAACCCACCCGCATCCCCTGCATCGGCAGGCGGACTCTCAGCCACTGCGCCACCAGGAAAGCCGAAAAGCTCCTAACTTTAAATGTCAGTTTAAAAAGTTTAGAACATCGTGGGATGAACAGAAATCATTGGCTGATCACATTAAATACTTGTCTGCCATATTGCAGTCTCTCTTCTAAAGTGTTTGTCAATAATGTTTTAATCAGAATTCTAATGATTTCTTAATTTCAGTCAAGATAATGAATGGTTTAAGGAATTTCTTTTATTTATAATATTTCAAAATTCTCAAATATCGTATTTTAGGTATTTGAAGTAGAAACCCTCCAGCATATGAAGCTATATAATAAAAATAAGCAACCTTCCCCAATATTTGTTAATCATCCAAATATCACTGCAAGTGTTATTTCACTTAATTCCTATAATCACTCTAAGAGATGGGAACCATGATTCTCTTCATTTTACAGATAACGGAATAAATAAGGAAAGTAATTTGCTGAAGCTCACAAGATCACTGCTACTTTCTTGGCGTCCAAAGCTGCGATCATGACGCTGTTCTGCACCCGTAAATAAAGATTAAAGCAACTTTTATTATTTTTTTGGGTGGGGGAACCTTTCTCTTAGCACTTTACAAGTAGTGAACATGAACACAAATATAAGCTTTGATTTCATTTCTTAAATAATTAGAATCCTGTTTCTTCCCTCATAAACAATTTGCATTGCTCATCTTATAGTTGTTGATATTGGGGGGGTCATTTGAAAGTCATAGCTCCTTAGTTACATACCAGTTCAAGTATAACATAGCAGAAAATCACAGCTATGTAAGCGAAATACTTCTTAATTTGTATCCTAGCTCTGACATTTGTAAGTAGCGTATATTGGGAAACTGACTTAAGCCAGCCTCTGTTTTCTCCCCTGTTAAATGGGAATATTCCCACCCCAATTTCTGAGTTACTGTCAGGACTAGAAATAATGTACACTAACTGCCTCCCAGTGGCTGGCACCTAGTACAGAGTTTCCATTTGTTTCATTATTGGATTATAATTAGATCTACCTAGAGATAGAATGAGAATAAAATTAGGTAAATTAATTTAAAAATACATACGTAGAAAGGTTTGACCCACCGTTTTTCACCTGTAGGAAAGAAGAAGGATTTCTGAACTTACTATTCTCCCAATGGCCTAAACTTGCCAGGAGCCCCGGAATCTTTGTGAATAAGGTATAGGTGATAGCAGCCTGGAGCCAGGACACCTTCGATCCGTCGCCTTGTGTCCTTGAACAAGTCACTTCTTGTCTTTTATGTAAGTCGGGCCCTGAGATCCCCCCCAAGGAGGAAGGAAGGGCTCCAGCCCTGAGATCCCCTCCAGGGCTTGACAAAGCTCAAATGAGACGTTCGGTGAAAGGCCACTGGATTCTGGAAAGTGCTACAGAGATGCAGGGATGCTGTTATTGCTGAGATGAAACTCTGTTGACTTTTGCATGGTGCCCTGAAGCACTGTTTCCTGAAATGATGCCAGTTGACATGAGCACCACGACTTTGGTTTTGCCCGCTTCCGACGCAATATGTGTACTCGCGGGCAGTGGGGGAGGAGGGAGGCATCCTTGGATGACAAGTCCAGCCCCTTGTTAGGTTTCACGTGCCTGCATTCATCACGGATGGGCAGTGAGGCTGGGAGTCAGGCTTAGCGTGGGACACAGCGCCTCAGGCTGTGCTGTGGTGCCCAGCTCTTCTGTGTGTTTCCGTTCTGGTCTCATGCCTTGCCCTGTGTGGTACAGAATCCGCCCAGGCTTTGTGTTTTACACCTTTCAAAATCAAGTGTGTGGTTTTACAAACTGCAGTGATGTGTCTACAAGCCAAGGAATGCCGAGGATTGCCAGAAGCCACCAGAAGCTGGAAGGGAAGCAAGAGACAGGTTCTCCCTCAGAAGGAACCACCGTGCTGACACCTTGATGTTGGACATCTGACCTCCAGCCGGGAGA
This sequence comes from Monodon monoceros, assembly GCF_005190385.1. NCBI lineage: Eukaryota > Metazoa > Chordata > Mammalia > Artiodactyla > Monodontidae > Monodon > Monodon monoceros. Next base: position 78,658,712 of record NW_021703781.1, read on the forward strand.
GGATCAGTTCCTGCCAAGGACACCACTGGGCTTGTGGTACATTGTTAGAACAGCCTCAGGGAGCTGTGCACACTTTTCACCAGCTCAGTGTTTCTGGTGCCCTGGTTCACAGTCACCCCTGCCACGTGGCCTCTCATTTCCTGAAATCCCTCCTGAGGGTCATTAAAGAAGAAATTATTCAAACACTTGTTAACCCTGCAAAGAGTTTATTCAAGGCTATTGCAATAATGGTTGACTCTTTCAATAGGGGAGAGAGATCGGGCTCAAATACAAAAACAGCAGAGACAGTGGGAGTTTATAACCAAGGAGCAGAGCGAGGGGGTCAGTGGATGGAAAGATACCAGGAGACGGCCCCAGTGGTGCAGGAAGACTTGCTCATGTTGGCCCAAGACTTCTACATCAAAGGGGGAGACTTGACCAAATTCCGAGGGTGGGGATTCTCGCTAAATTGACTTGGCAGGATTCTTGCTAAGACTAGGCTCTGCAGGCCAAGGGTGGTTGGGGTTCAAGGTCACGGCCTGGTTGAGAGCAGGGCTCAGAGAAGCCTGCCTAAGGTTTGGTCAAGGAGAGGGTCTTTGTCAGGGGTATGACGTCCCCTGCTCCTGACCTCTTCTGGGCCCCATCACCTCTGAGCCTGAAGCTGCAGGTGTGGACTCCACTCCCCCATTAGCCAGTAGAATCTGGGCCCTGGGAGGGGCACTCAGTCCACTGTGTGGTATTTCCAGCCAGTGCCCAGTGCCCTGGAAGAATCCCCAGGTCCCGTGGCTCACTCCCCTGCTGATGCTGTGACGTCTGACCTCCTGGGCAGAGGGCGCCCGGCAGGATCTCCTCAGGACCATCTGTCTCCACTCTCCCGTCCTCCATCCTTATTTCCCAGACACAGTGAAGCTAGTGTCCAGTGGTCCTTACCTCACGCCCTGTTCTCACAGCCTCCCAGGTGCTGCAGCAACACTGTCTGGTTTCCAGAGTTCAAAATGCCTCCAGACATCCTCTGTGGCTCCAAGATTCAGTGTCAAGTAAGTGCCCCATTGTTGATCTGTGGGTGATGTCGCGCCTGTCCCCGTCTCCCCCTTTTCTCTGCCTGCAATGCCATCCAAGTCGGCTCCCAGCTAGAGCGGCCAAGCTGCCGTCAGGGCACAGAGTGGTTTTCATCCCGTCACTGTAAGTGACCTGTTTGCTCCACTGCACCGAGTGCCTGGGCACAGGCCCACACGTGAATCCTACCAGGTCACTTTAGCTGCCATTTCAGTGGCCTGAGCTCCCACGTCCTCATCCACTCGATGAAGAGGCGGTATGGGCGGGAGTGTGGACGTGCTTGGTCAGGGCATCATACAAAGAGCGGTGCCGTGGGCATCCACTCGTTTCCCAAGCATTTCTGGGCACATCACACGTGCACAGCATCCACAGAGGAAGACCTGACATGGTTCCTGGGGAGTGGGGACAGCAGAGCCCCTCCACAGAGTTCAGCAACCCAAGATGAAGGTGTTCCAAGCAGGGTGACCAGGAAAAAGGTGCTGTGAGCACCGGGCTCCTTGATGTGTCAGGAAAGGAGGGAGAATGCAGTCGGTGGGCAGAGGCGAGGCCAAGACCATTCTGCTCACGCACCAGGGATTCCAGCCCGTTTCAGGGATGGTGAGGGATTTAACACCCAGAGGGACCCAGCTGTTTGCCATCAAAACTCCCAGAGAGACGAATGCCCCCCTCTGCTTGGTCAGAGTGTCCTCTAGGGCTTTGACTCAGAAGGCAGAATGTCAGCAAGAAGGTCTGAAGCAGGGAATGGAGAGAAGGTTGTGGAAGGAACAGAAACAGGGTCTGCTCTGGGAGGCACTGGGAAAACTGGGTACAGACGTGCCCTTTGCTGTGGTTTGGCTTCTTCTCAGCATGTGCACGTATTTATTTTTCAATTAAAATTTAAGAGATTGATCAGTAGTATTTATGACTGGTCATGGAATAACAAAATTGGAGAGAGAGAAATCATTTAGGAAATTGACTCAAAAATTCATGGAGAAGGTAACCAAGCCCAGAGTGGGAGGCTGGAATGAGAAAGCTCAGGAACTATCGGAGTTCGCTCCCATCTCTGCCCCACAGCCAAGGACAACTGGAGCATTCCAAGGGATTCCCCTTGACGCAAGAGGCAGAGAGCTTGACTGCAGTTGAATGAGCTCAAGGTTTGAGTTTAGAACCAGCAAGTGTAAGGGGACTGGAGTGCAGGTGAGGAGCCCAGGTGTGCAAGAGCTGGGGGTAGGGGGCTTCCCTGGTGGCGCAGTGGTTGAGAGTCCGCCTGCCGATGCAGGGGACGCGGGTTCGTGCCCCGGTCCGGGAGGATCCCACATGCCACGGAGCGGCTGGGCCCGTGAGCCATGGCCGCTGAGCCTGCGCGTCTGGAGCCTGTGCTCCGCAACGGGAGAGGCCACAGCAGTGAGAGGCCTGCGTACCGGAAAAAAAAAAAAAAAAGAGCTGGGGATAGGGAAGTTGAGGGAAGAGGAAGGCCAGAAACCGGGTCACAGGAGCCCACAATTACCCTCCACTTCAGCGTCTCAACCAATTTTAGAATTTCTTTTCTGCTTTCTTCCAGGGCAAAGCCATAATCCAGGGCCTCCTGGAGCTCTTCAATGGTGGGATGAATCCGCTTTCTAAGCATCCACTCATTATACTGCTGGTTCATTAAGATGTTGAGCATCCCCTCCCTTTCCCAGGCCAAGATCTACCCCCTCCTAGTGTCTGTCTATTATTTCTAGTTCTGCCATTGGGGCACCAAAGAACATGTCTCTCTTTCCCTCACGAGCACTGTAGTTGTCTCACCCTCTTGCTTACCTCTGCTACACACTTGCTGGTCAAGTCATACGACAATTAACGTGTCCCCAGATCTGAACCTCTCCACGGGCAATGACCTGCAGGAGAACGTGGCACTAGGTGTGGTTAAGGGGAGAAGGAGGGAGGGGGAGGATGGAGGCAAGGAAGAGAATATTTTCAACCACAGCACCTGGGATGGAAGCCAGAAACAAAGATCAGTGGTCGCTTGAAGGGGCTTTCTGGCTGTCAGGGTCTGAACTGTGCTCCCCGAAATTCATACATTGAGGTCCTAACCCGCAGTACCTCACAGTGTGACTGCATCTGGAGATAGAGTCTTTTGAAGATTTTTTATTTTTTGGACCATTTTTAAAGTCTTTATTGAATTTGTTACAATATAGCTTCTGTATTATGTTTTGGTTTTATGGCTGTGAGCCATGTGGAATCTTAGCTCCCTGACCAGGGATGGAACCCACACCCCCTGCACTGGAAGGGGAAGTCTTAACCACTGGACCTCCAGGGAAGCCCCTGGAGATAGAATCTTTAAAGAGGTGATTAAGTTAAAGTGAGGTCATTTGGGTGCCCTCTAATCCAATATGACCAGTGTTTTTACCAGAAGAGGAGTTTGGGATACTGACACACACACAGAGGAAAGACACGACAACACAGGGAGAAGACGGCCATCTGCAAGCCAAGGAGAGAGGCCTCGGAAGAAACCAATCCTGCTGACATCCTGAACTGGAACTTCAGCCCGTAGACTTGCGAGAAAATAAACGTCTGTTGTTTCATCCATCCAGTCTGTGGGACTTATCATGACAGCCCTCGCAAATGAATCCATGGGCTGAAGGGACTCTAGCCAGGAGAGGAGGAGGTCATACCACTGGGCTCTCCTTGATCTGGGGATGTTTCAGCCCCGAGAGGACCCAACCAGGAAACTTCTGAAGCGCCCCCTGATTCTCTCCAACATTTCTGAAGCAGAGTCATCTGTTGACATGTAAATTGTGAAGAAGTTTCAGGCTACATGGCTCTCCAAGGCCACAGGAATGGCCTGATGAGAGGAGTGCCAGCAATGCCCTGCCGGCCAGAGCTGAGGGTTGGAGAGCGAGGGTGCACGCAGGCTGCAGGAGCAGGTAGCCCTCACCCTGAGCTGTCCACCGCTGTTGTACCAGCACTTTCCCGTGGCTCACACCTCTGGCCACTCGGACAATCCCTTAGGAGCAGCTGACAGAGGAGCAGGGGAAAGTGTAAGCTTTGTTTCCTGATTGCTCACCATGGTTACTGGGTGCAAGCTGAAATGGGCGAGGATGTCTGCTCTGCAGGCTGGCCCAAGAGGGGCCTTGAAAGACCCTCATGGTAACAGAAAATCCTCCAGGAGCAGAAGTGCAGGCTGTACACCTGGTCATCTCTTTGTGCTGGAGGAGAACTGGCCCATGGCCAGAAAGAGTGGACGAACCCAGTCAAGGAGGAGTGGGGCACAGACACTGGGCGTAAGGGTGTAAGCACAGCATGAAAGCCTTCGTGTCATGAGGCAATGCTGTCCCAAGAGCATCTACTCCTGTAGAGGCACTAGACTGCAAAGCGCACCGGTGACCTGCCAGTGGACACCAGCCGCCCCAGCGCTGGCATGATGGGCCCTGAATGGAGTGGCCACAGGATGGGGACTACGTGAGCCCATGAGCATAGGTTCTTCTTACCAAGGGTGAACTAGCTACTACAGCCTCCAATGTCCAACCTGCCAGCACCAGAGATGACACGCAGCCCTGACAAGGCATTCTTCCTCAGCAAGGCCAGCAGATTACTTGGTGGCAAGTTGACTTCTCTGGGTCCCTTCCAAGACAAAGGGCAGATGTACTTATTCTTACAGGAAGGGGCACGTGCTCTAGGCATGGGTTTGCTTTTTCGCCCACAGGGCCTCAGGCAGCACCACTGCCCAGGCGTTCAAGAGGGTTTGACCCATTGGCATTGATCCCCCGAATATCACAAGGGACTGACTCCACAGCAAAGGAATTGTGGGAGGGGTCCATAATATCAGACAGAGAACACCCAGAAGCTGCCAACCTGGTGGGGCACTGGTGTGAGGAAATGATGACCAGGAGGTGACGTCCTAGGAGGATGGGGTGTCAGGAACCCATGGAAGCAAGGACTTTTTCGAGGGGCTGTGTCCCCAGTGGGAAGAATTCATGAGTCAGTAACCATGGAGGTGAGAGGGGCCCAGCTTGCCATCACTCCCACGACCCGCCAGGAGACTTTGTGTGTCCAGTCCCCATACCTCTGTGCTCTGCAGGGTTATTAGGGTCTTGGTCTCCAGAGGAGGCCTACTTTCCCAGAGAGACCCAGCAAAGTCCCATTGAACTCTAAGTCGTGGCCGCCACTTGGCCCTTCGGGGTTCCTTGTGCCTAGAGGCCAGCAGGTGGGGAGAGGGTCATCGTCCTGCCAAGAGAAATGAGCCTGGTCATCTAGAAAAGGTCAGTCTGCTGTGACGCAGCAGTGGGGGAGGAGGAGTGTGGCCCCCAGCGACCCCCTTGGGCACCTCTGGTGCTTCCTTGCCCAGTTGTCAGGGTAAATAGATGAGTGTCCAGCTCTGCCTGAGAAGCATCTGGACAGAAGCAGCTGTACTCTGAGGTATCGTGGCCTGGGTCATACCACCAGGCCAGCTTCACGGCCAGCAGATGTGCTAGCTGAGGACGGGGGCCACTAGAAGGGGTAGGAGAGGTGCTGAGGGTGAGAGCCTTTTGTGGTCCTGGGATGGCCGCAGTGTGGAAGCAGCCGGGCCTCAGCAGGGCGGTAAGGCCTGCCCTGTCAGTCCAGCACGAGGCCACTATCTTGGACCTGAGACAGATTGAGACCTGGCACCTGGGTCCCTTTGCTGCAATGCTTGCACTTGGACAAAGGTCTCCTCAAGCAACCAAATACAGAGAAGCTATAAGGGACGAAAAATAACCGCGTGCATGCACAGTTGGGGCAAGTTATGGACAACAAGATACAAAAAGACCCCAAAACCCAACTGCCGCTTCTGAGTAGCCGAGAGCAAACACGGCATCGGTATCGGGAGAAAAGCAGGGAACTGCGCATGCCCGCTGCACTCAACACCATCAAAGGCGGGGGCAGACCATCTACGCCACGGCTCCGGCCCGACCCCTGGACACACCCCTACCCTCGCCGCCCGCCTCGGGGAGCGAGCAAGAGAAACTATTACTTGTTCTCGCTCCCCCTGGCTGCAGCAGGGGCCCCAACGGAGACTTGCCTGAACTTCTTGTCTGGCCTCGTATCAATTTCTGCTGATTAAGGAAGGCCGAGAACGCTGATGGGTAACAGAGTCAACGTTCAGAGCTGCCGTGGGTGGCTGCAGTCCGGTCCAGCCCCTACTGCAATTCACTTAGCCCCTTCCCCGGTCCTGCTTCCTCTCCATCCTTCTAGAGGGGTCGATCACTAACAAATGGCCGCCCCACCGCTCTCCATCTCAGCAGGGGCTCCCAGGGAACCCAGCCTCCATGCAGAACAAGCAGAAACCGGCCTCGGAGAGGGCTGCATTGCACTGTGTTCCCGCTACATCCATAGTGAGCTGGAATATCATTAAGGAAACAAAGACCCAAAGACGAAGAAGAGACATTGGGCACTTGACGTTGTATATTTACTTACTGTAGAGCCAGGCAACCCCACAGGGGAGGGCTTTCTTCTGTCGTGACGCTTCCGCACACACCTGACTGCGGAGACCTGCTAGTCTGAGGGCGGCGTCCTGGGACCTGTGCACGGGAGCCACGCGGAGTGAGATGGTGACCTGTCGGGGGGTCACGCGTCTGGGGGCATCGACCCATTCAGGGCTGCCTTTCTTTTAGCATGCTCTCTCCCAGGGAAAAAACCAAAACTTTTCACCTTGAGGTTTCAGTTTGCGTGGTTTGCATTTGCACGTTCAAAGGAGGCGCTGGGTTTCTTCAGCCTCTTCCCTGCACTCCCCTTTCTGAGAGGTCCTGTGTGTTTTCGGTCTCCTCTCATTTTCAGAGCCCCCCCCCGCCACACACACACGTGTGCACACACACGATTTCCTGTGACTCCAACAAACAAGAAAGAAAACAAAAACCTGGCAGATGCTGACTTTTCCGCTTGCCTGCACATATTTTATAGTATTTCTCTGTTTTTCTCCCAAGACGCCCACCTGACCTCACTCGCTCTCCAAATTCTCTCCATTGTGGCCAAATGTCACAGATCATGTGAGGCCGTTTCAGCCCATGAAAATATGCTGCCGACGAGCGCATCTGCCCTTTGATCTTAACCCTTGTCTTTCCTTCCACAGCAGTTTCTTTTCCTGCATGAAAATCCCCTTCATTAGCGAGGTCTTTCTGACACAGCGCAGAGAGAAAGGCAGCACCTCCTCACTCTGAAGCGAAAGGAAAACAATCAGAGTTATTGGTTTGTATTTGCATACAAAAGTCTCGGCATTTCAACTAGTATTTCAAGAGCTGGGGGAAGAAAACACCCAGCTATGCCTCCCACAAATAGTCAAAAGACAAAGAACAGGCAGAAGTGATCAGAGCCCTGAATGCCTACCCTAGAACTAAAAAAAAAAAAAAAAAAAAATTTAAAGAGAAACAAAAGAAAAGATAGTGCCATCACAAAATTTAAACACTTATTTTAATAATCAATGTGAAGGAAAGACCATTCTTTGGGTATCACAAGCACACACTGAGCTGACTTCATTTTCGCATCAAAGTCTACGTTTTGTTAAGAGGTTTTCAACAGTTTCTGCAAATACCAGCAATTGGGGGGCCATATCTGGTGCCAGGCGCAGCCGGATTCCAAGTTCAAACATGACAAAAATAGTGTTTTGTTCCTAAGATATTTCTACCAGACATCTAAGTAGATGTCCCAATTTTAACCTAATTTGGGAGAACTCTTGTGTGATGGTAAACTCCAAAGCTACAGAGTTCTCTGTCTCTAATGGTGCAGAGATGTGGCTGGAGGGGAAGCATTCACAATCGGGCTTCCATGAAACTCGTGACTTTTCCGGGTTTCTCCAGCACCTGTAAATTTGCTTAGCTTCAATTTGCTGTTGTAAGTCTGCGTTCAGCGTTCCTAAATGGGAAAACCACTGTGAACATGAAAAATTTCCTTCAGAATGTCTCTTCTCTGCTACTTAGGACCGGGACCAACTGCTGCTTTTAATCTTATACCCACTGGGATTGTGTGGAACTCTCTGTAAAATTGCAATGTACACAACTCCTGAAATTTTTTAAGTACGTGAAAAACGAATTAGGAATAACTTAAAAGCTCTGGATTTCTCTCCCTCTCCCCCATTTCAAAGACACCTATTGGAACTTCAGGGCAGAGCAACAATGGGGGCATCATGGTCCGAGGATGAGATGGCCCCTCCCAGACATCCTTCTCAGCTGCAGGCTGCATATCCCTTATTATTACTTCTTCGATCTGCAGGACCTTTTTGTTCTCATTCTCTAGCTCTGCTAAGATGTGCAAGATGATGCCGTAACACGGAAGGCATGTGTGTACCGCTGCCCACGTGTGAAGCTTATTGCTACGTGTTTTGTCTTGGTTCTCTCTGTGCAGCCTAAGTATAAATGTTCAGTGACATCGAAAGTCTGAAACGTTAAGTTCGTAGGACTGCATGGAACGTGCGCATACGATAGCACATAATGTTTTACTGTTTGTCTTTTACAGTTGCAGAATATTTTGTTGTTTGGGATACGACACAGCTGTAGTGCTACGTTATTTCCCCATCTCCTTAGCAACAGATGCTAACGTCCTTCTGCTAACCTCTGCCATTATGTAGATGGAACCACTCTTTGTGGCTCTCCTTCTGACTAGTGACTTTTGGAGCCGTCCTAGGAAGGAATCAAATCGGCTCTTATTAATTTTTTTTATTGTGGTAAAATATACATAACATAAAATTTAGCACTTTAACCATTTTAAGTGTATAGTTCTGTAGCATTTAGGACATTCACATTGTTGGGTGTCTTATGGTTTTTAATATTGTCTACATATTAATTTATTGAGCCCAGCCCTGGGCCAATAAAGGAGTCACGACCTTTGTCTTCTTATAGTTTGGTGCAGTTGACGTCCAGCTGCTTTGATCTTGATAAGAAGGAAAGAAGAGGGCAGGTGGGCAAGGGCATGATTTTTGATAAGATGGTCAGGGAGGACCCCTATGGGAAGGAGTCCTAGGTCTGAGGTGTGAATGATGAAGAGGGCCAGCCCTCACAAGGTCTAGAGAGAAATTCCATGACCGTGAAAAAGACCAACGGAACACTTAAAGTTAAGGAAAAAGGACACACAGCAGAGGAAGTTGGAGGGTGGGCAGGAGTCTGATCATGGCGGCCATTGTTGGAGGCCACGGTGGACGTGCCTGGGTGTCACTGGAATACAGAGTGTTCAAAATTATGGGGCAGTTGAGACCTCCCAGGGAAAGAATCAGCATCTATTTTTAACGGGCACAGAATAATCAACTTGTCTTGGCCTGTGACCCTGGATAAGTCCCTACTCTGGTTTCCATCTGAGGATCAAGGAGGTTGTCTTTGGATGGTGCCAAGGCTCCTTTCCAGCTGTAATGTTCAAAGGCTCTTTTTTAATCTCCTTCCAAGGGTCTCATCCTTCACACACAGAGATGCTTGGAGCCGTCCACTGAGCGATGGCTCCTGGCTGGAAGGCAGTCATCTAGAAAGCTGCTATCACTCTTGAAATTTACCAAGGACAGAATTCACCACGGGTAAGAGGAGAGAGTCAGTTTCCTTGTAGGAAAACAATGTTCCTGTCTTATTCTTGAGGAATATCCTCCTTGTTGTTGATGGGGGTGGTAAGGATTGGGGGTTGAGGAAAAAGGGGAAATTGAACAAGGATGGGTCACAAAGTATTACTTCTCCAAGCGTTCTCAGTAGCTAAGGTCTAAGTCATCACTGTCTCCCTCTGAAACTTCCCTCTGTCTCTGACACCCACCACTCTTCTCCAAGCTTTCTCAGCTCCCAGGGGACCATTAACAGTGAACCAGTAAGATAAGCAGGGAGCTAGCTGGAAGCAAATCAATCTCAGAGTTTATTAAAGAAAAACAAAAACAAAAAACAGCCATTGCCGAATATTTATTAACCCCTCAGGGAAAAAACTTCCAACAACCATATAAATTCCCTTGGCCTTTGGCTCTGAGCAAACATACCAGAGATTCAAAAATGAACCTGGTTTTAAGCTAGCCAGATTTTCTTGTGTCCAATCCATGGCCATCACGCTGATAAGGGTTTCGGGGTCTACAGTTTAGAAAACTGAAAAGATAAAACTTCCCTCAAAACCTAAGTGTTTTCTTAAAAGAATATTTCCTTTGGTATTTCCTGATGGCTCTTGAATTGACAAGATGGTACTTGTGCTGGAGTCACATAGATGTGGCTGCAGATCTTAACTTGGCCTCTTCCAGCAGTGTGGCCTTGAGCAGTTCCTAGGCCCCTCAGAGCCTGATTGCTCATATATAAAAAGGGGACAGTATCTCAGGGCTCCTGTGACTGTGATTGCTCCCATCCCTCTCAGAATTAGTGTTAATATTATTATTTTTACTAGTAGAAGCTGGATTCCTCAGGATCCCCTAGTCCACCAAATGTACCAATTTATTCAGCATACGCAATCGTTGGCTTTTCAGAAGTTTCTTTGCATTACTATTGTTCCAAGGACAATGTTTGGTAGTGGGGACGGGCTGATCATAGCACGAAAATTTGAGCTCGAAACCACCTGGCATCAGGGCACCACATTCCTTCAGTGGCTTCTTATGTTGGAAAAGGAGTTGTGAAATCCCACGAAGTCTGAGGTGGGCTAACATCACTTTGCCTACAAAGGGAGTAGGATATTAACAAGCATGGAAGAAATGGTCCACAGACAGGTCTGTGGGAAGACATGGCAGTTGGCATGGCCTCATGGGGTCTACAGCAAATGCTGGGGCACAGCTAGGACTGAGTATCCAGCCCTGAGAGCCACCAGCCCATGGAGTTGAGAAAACCACAGGGACAGGGAACCAAGCAAGGGCATAGAGTCAAGGTCTCCTCCCTACTGCTCGGCAAACAACTCAAAGCCCCCCACCCCCCGTAAAGGTTGCCCAGTTCTGCCCTCTTCAGCCCCATGCGGGGCCCTGGCTTCAGTTCTATGTAGGGCACCCCCATCCCCACTGTGCGTAAAGTCCTGTGGGGAGCTCACCCACCAACAGGGCAAGCGCCAGTGCCCACATGTGCAGACACAGCTTCCACTGCCAGTTCAGGGCAAGCACCATGATGCTGTGACCTAGAGAAGGTGCCTAGGAGGTCTTCAGGAGCTATTGCTCGAGGAATGCCAAGAACACCTCTTAAAAGAAGGGAGATTGGAACCGGCCTTGTAGGCTCCCACTGGCAGATATGGGAGAAGACCCCAGGAGAGGGAGGAAGGGAGACCCCTGGGGAATAACAGCCTGAGCTGGCCAGGACCCCTCTCCTCGGCCCGAGCTGTGCTGACTTGGGGTATTGGAATCCACAAGCCTTCGGAGATCTCTTCCAGGTTTTAGGGGTGGAGTGGAGCATAAGACAGCCGAGACCCTCCCTGGAAGGATGGGTGGGTCGGGAAGGCCTGGAGACAAATACCAGCTAAGACACAGATCAACCAATTGCCTTGAGTATTGAGATGGCCAAAAGCCAAGGAATGAGCCACGGTCCATCACTGAGAGTGTCAGGGGAGCCTCTGTGGATCTGAATGTCCAGGGGACACCTGAGTGCTCTGTGGGACCAGTGAAGGGCAGGGAGCAGCTTGGCTTGTCCGAGGAACAGGAAGGAGGCGGTAAGATGGCTCTGTGTGGGGACAAGATGGGATGAGGGCACAGGGCCCTGTGGGTGTTTGCCTTGGCTCTGGGAGTGATGGAGCCTTTTAGGCATCACATGACCTGATACGCATCTGAAAGAAAGTGTCTCCTTGACTGCCCCGTGGACAGTGGACGCTGGGAGGACAGAAGCTGGGGTCCAGTTCGGAAGCCATCGCGGCTGATCCTGAGAGAGTCTGGGGACAGGCAGCTTCAAGGAGACAAAGCCTGAGGCAGGACGGTGAGGAGGACCAAGGGCCACACCTCTGCTTCACTGGCCCTGACGAACCCGTCTCCACCTGCGCATCACGTGTGAAGTCACCGTGGTTGCTTCATTAGCACGCTTTAGAGGGCTCCTCCAATGGGCTGATGGGCTTGTTCGGAGCCCGCGTGTGGGATCTTAATCTAGGATAGTGCTTTGCCAGGTTCAGGAAGTTCTCGGGGAGGGTTGTGAACTCTATTGGGCCACTAAGGATGGTCCCGCATCCTTGGGGAAGAATCCACGCAACTGGGCTCTGCTGAGGGCATGAACTCATCCCGGTTCTTATTTATCCTAGAGGAGTAATAGCGTGAGTCTCTGTAGAATCAGTGAGTGTAAACCTGTTCTAGAATAATGTATTTTGAATGTTGCTATCACGCTGTTCTAAACAGAGATGGGATGATATTCTGAAGGACACTAGTTATGCACCCTTAAATTGCCCCTTGATATTTCTAAGGATGGTTTCTAGTTGAATCTTCAAGCAAATCACTGAGCTAAAAAATAATAATCAATTGGAGATGCCCTTTGATATTAGTACTAAACGTTTTCCTGTCGCAGTTTAATTAAAATCATGTACCACTAGTGTGTCTTAACCTAATCACTATTTTCCAGATCTACACTGAGAAAATTAACCTTCACAGCTTTTTTTTTTCCTCAGTCTTTTTTTCAGTTTACTTAACAGAAAAAAAAATCACAACTTACTATAAATTTAAAAAAACCTAAAAACCTAGCTTAGACATTTCTCTGCTTTACACTGAGAAAACCTTTTCAAAAGTACAAGATTTTGCAGGAAAATTTAGGCAAATTTAAAGTATCATAATGATGCATAGAAACCTTGATCATGTCAACTGAACATAAACGCCTTAACACCTTCAATAATTAATCGTAACATGAAATTTGGTTACATATGTAAATTTTTAGCAACAGCTAAAAGCACAGACGACGTAGATTTAAAATACGTCAGTTACTTATAAGGCATTTACTTCTTACAGGGTGTAAAATATTTTTAGATTTTTGGGGGTTGGTTTTTGGTTTTGTTTTGTTTTGTTTTGGATTAAGTGACAGGAGTTCTTTGTTTCCAAATAGGATAGAGACTTCAGAGAAGTTTATTTTGCCAGTATTGCTCTGTAAAATCTCAAACATAAAGAAATATAAAAGGAGAGATTAAGTTAAAACCTTTCCCCACATCAAAAACCTAGAATGATGCTGAAATGTCATCCAAAAAAAAAAAAAAAATCGTGTACCAGACACAACCTGCCACTCTAAAAGATTTATAAGACCTCGAGATAAATTATAAGGGATTTGTGGACGTTGCGTACATCGATTAAGACATCAAGCACTACGTACCAACCAATAATGAATTACTTCATGCTGGCAGATAAAACTTTGTGATATTTAAAATTACAGACTTGAAAGTAAGTAAAATTATCCCTAATTACGCAGAAGGGAGTAGCACCTTAGCAGTAAACACAATAAGCACCTCAAAAAGCGCTAATCATTTTAATTAACATTTTGGAGTTTCCTTCCACCTCTTTTCAAGGTCACCTCCTCGTTACTGGAGGGGCAGCGCTACAGCTGCTGGGGTACCAACCTCCATCTCACTCCTGAATGCAAGGATTAAGCAACAAGAATATTTTATAAGGCTGAGTTTTAAAAACAAGTTTATTGTGGACCAAAGTAAATATGGAATCGTGGCAGCCCGTTAGCAATGATTTAAAAATGAACTGCAAATCTAATTTTCCATCCTTGTTAAGACTGTAACTTGTCTTTACCAACTCCCTCGATTGGAATCATGAAATATGCCTGAGCTGTTGAATATTCAGATTATAATCCAAGTCTAGGAGAGTTTAGCCATCAATGCCGCAAATGAATCTCACGCATAACACAACTTATCTACATAGTATTTGTATTCTCTGTTGAGTGCCGATTGATACATTCATTTGTTCAAGATTTATGATTTTGCTAAACTGTTTTCTCTCTTTTGTAATTTAATAAACCAGCAAGAATAGGGCTTTGTTATATCAATGGGTTTGTTCCATGCCACAAATTTAATGTCCGGGGTCACTCAGAATATAATGTGTAGTGAAAGAATCTCATTAGGGCTAAAATGAATGTAAAATGTGTCAATTTGATCCAAATGAGAACTGTAGTAAAACCATGTTTGATGTTCGTGTGCAATAAATCTTTAACATTTGTCTGTAAAGTATTAGAGAACCCACAGGGAAATCTGTGTTTGTGATAGAAGCACATTTCCCATGGTTTTCCTCTATTATTCTTTGTTGGCATTTAGCATATGGAAGTAAAAAGTGAAATTCTAAGATGGGGGTTATTAACTCTGATTCTAAAGTAAATAGAAAATGTACCTTATGCTTAATGTACTTTAGAAAAACTAGGAAGCATTTCAAAAAATGAGAAAAGCAAACCTTTGAAGACACCTTCATTGTGCGTTTTGAGAGATGTTACAAATAATCTTTCAGTTTCAATATTGGAAAACAGTGCCTGATATGATCTGTGTTTGCCTTGAGTGTCTTTTAGATTTGATTTTGGTAAGATGCTAATGTTTTCATTTTATGTTGCATATGTGATGACCATTGTCTCTCCGATTCATTTTTATTTTGATACATTCATATTGTTAATTACTGTTGTATTTCAATTTTCTCCCTAGTATTTTTGTTCCTTCATAATGGCTTTATGGTTCACTGGACCGAAATGACTAAAATGAAAGATTTCCAAGATTTCTTCTGGGAGTAATTTACAAAAGACCCACCATTTTTTAATTGCCCCTGATGTTTAGTTCTGGATATCTGCTTCAGAAAGAAATCAATCTCCGTCTTTTAGGTGCCATACTGAGCACGTTATCATCTTTTTCAGAAATCTTGATAATTAAACGTTTTTTTTCTTAAATTACTTAAACATTTTCCTTCGCAATCTGATTTCTCTAGCAGCTAGGAGCACAAAAAATGCACGACTATTTCTGTTTACATCAAGTTAATTCTTTTTGTTTTGCAGAAACGTATTTTGCTCTTTAAGGTAGTGAAAAATAATAATAATCAGTGTGACGTCAAAAACAATTAAGAGAAATAGCAAGGTTTACCCAATAGGTGAGTTTTTCCTGTAGAAGTATGAAAAGAAAATTAATGTCCCTTTGTTAGGATAAGGAAAATCATTTTCAGAGTCCCCAAGTAAAAGAAAAAGTTAACAATGGATATGTGTTCAGTAAGAAACAGCTCATTTTAAAATATCGATATGTTTAGGATTTCATAACATCATTGATAAGATTGGTGGGAACATTCTGTCAAGAAGCAATTTCTTGTGAGCACCACGCTAAGATTCTCCTAAAAGGTGACATTCCCTGTTTTTGGCACACATTCCCAGGAAATACACTGATTTCAAAGTCAAATTAGCATGTGGTTGGAAAGGGGAGTCTCCCTTCATCACCTTTAACTAGATGACCATTGCCGACTTGGCACAGAAAATTGTCACAGTGAGACATGTCCTGTAACTATTTTCTATATTACGTAGTCACTCAAATTGTAAAGTCTGCGGTAATTGATAACTGATATTCTCGTTTTCTTTTGCAAAACTGTGTTAACATTGACTCTGATTTAAAATGTCTGTATTTAAAAAATGTGGAGATTAAACTATCGTACATATGTCTTCACAAAGTATTGAGTAGTGGCCTGTGTCCGGTTGAAGATTATTTCGTCAGGCCAAGGTTGAGCAGCCTAAACCAGGCAAGGATTCTGTGTTGGACGTTGTTCCCTTCACTTCATATCCCAGGAAGGACTCTTGCAGTTTGGAATCTATTGCATGACATTTTTTGCAGCAGATTTATTTTCCTAATTACGCACTTATTTGATTAATATTAAAACCAGTGCCATCTCCTGAATGTACACCGCGTTGGAAGGAGGTCCAGGTGCACACACTAGGAGTCAAGGGAAGCCAGCCTGATATTTCACTGTGGCAACACAAATACAGGACCTGGAGCAGACTACAGTGGATTCTGTTAGAGAATCATAGTTCTAGAAAGAGGTTCCAGAGGAAACCTGGTCCAGCCCCCAACCAGGGGCAGACCCCATCTGGAGCTCCCATAGACCCACGTCTGTAGTCAGAGCAACCTTCACTGTCCAGCTGAGCGTTAAGATTTGGGGACCCTCTTGTGTGGGAATCTTGCAAAGCCCTGGGACCCCTGTAAGCCTTCCTCACCCATCACCTCAGCTGTCCCTGCCTCCTGCCCCCAGTTTTATTTCCACCGCCCCTCCCCAATTTATTGCCATTATTTTTCTGCTGGATTAATCTTTCTACCCAACACGTCACTCATCTGATTGGACTTAAATTCAGAGTTAAATTCAGCAGTTTCCTCAGCTGGCATTCCAAGTCCTCTACAGCCCAACCTTCCTTCTTAGTTGCCTTTTTCCTTCTATATACTCTGTATTCTAGGCAACCTGTAGAGGTAGAAGAAAGACCCGGGAACGAACTCCCCTCACTGCCCCTTAGTAGCTGTGAGAATTGGGGTGAATTAAGTTCCCTAAGCTTCTGTTTGTGTCTGAAAAGAGTTCGTACCTCTGAGGGTTACTGTGGGCATGAGCAAGTCAAATTATGTAAAGTCTGTGGCAGTGTGTGGCACACAGTAGGTGCTCAATAAAAGTGATGCGTTTTTTTTTTTAACATCTTTATTGGAGTATAATTGCTTTACAATGGTGTGTTAGTTTCTGCTTTATAACAAAGTGAATCAGTTATGCATATACGTATGTTCCCATATCTCTTCCCTCTTGCGTCTCCCTCCCACCCTTCCTATCCCACCCCTCTAGGTGGTCACAAAGCACGGAGCTGATCTCCCTGTGCTATGCGGCTGCTTCCCACTAGCTAGCTATTTTACGTTTGGTAGTGAGAGAGTGGCATGGACATATATACACTACCAAACGTAAAAGTGATGTTCTTTTATTCAATACTGACAACCTCCTAAACGTCCATGCTGTCCTCACCCCAGTCACTCAGCCTGTGTCAATTTATGGATCACTCTTCCCCCGCCCCCCTCCCTCACCTGTCAGAATCCTCGCCATCCTTCAGGACCTGTCTATTAATTCTCCTGCAGTCCACTTTGTCATCTTCGGGCAGGGCCCAATGCCTCTGCATCTCCAGGGCTAGCAGGAACAGGAGTGTGCTCAACAAATTAGCCTTGAACGAATAAATGAAACGAAACGTAACCTCCTCCCCGGAACCGCTCCTGCCCCTCCTATCCAAAAGGGACCTTGCCCTCCTCCAAGCCCTGAAAGACCATTTTTCTGCACCTTTCAGGTGATGTCTAATACTTTCAGTCTTATAATTGGGGAGATAAGCTATACACAAACACAGCCATAATATATTGAGATCCTTGGGGGCAAAGGCTGTCTCAGCTGCTATGATGGAAACGTCCATGACATTCATGGCAGACCCTAAAGGATTATTTTGATGGAAGGTGTTCCTCGCTCCGTGTAATATATCCAATTTAGCCAAGTGCTCCAACAAGCAACTTTCCGAGTCTCTCATTGACTTAATTATAGATACATAAAACTTGGCAGGGATTACATGAGTGACTATTTAACCCCTAGATCCGTCGATAAATTGTTGACATTGTTTTGGAAATAATCCCTGAAACTTGAGTTATTTTTTTTTTTTTTCTCCCACCAGCACAAAGTCGAGAAGGCGATTTTTTTTATGAGCTCCCCTCCCCCACCTTGTTCCAACCCTTATACGCGCAGGTCTCTTCCCAGACATCCTTGCCCAGTCATAATTACAGTGTGTTCCCAACCTAACTGATGGCTGGCGTCCTCATTAAGGACCATTACCCTGAAAAAGGTGTTTATTGAACCTGGCAGAGTGCTGATATTTCTTAGACCCTGTCATATGGTTGATGGCGTTTAGTCAGAACTCATTGGGAAACAGGAGTGAGCCGTTCAAACTGGCACCGGCAGCTGGGATGCGGAGGTGAGCTCAAGATGGCAGGACGAGTCTCCATGGTGCCCGCAGGCCAAGGAAGGCTGTTCCACCAGGTGGCCGGACTCCTCAACTCCCCCCGCTCTGAATCCTGTTAAGTGGATTTCTGTTGAGTGAAAGATGCTCATACCCAGTAGATAGAAATGAGAGAAACCATGGTCTCTTTGGATTTCACAATGACTTCTGTCTTATGCCAGCCATGCCAGGATTATTTTCAAAGGATTGTGACTAATTGGAGAATTGATACCATTGGGAAAAAGTATGTTTTCAGATAAATCAGTAATTTAATTCTTTCTGTAATTACAAAAGGTTGAGCTCACTGAGAGGCAAAAATATTCATTATCTTCCAGGGAGACATGATGAATATAGAGATTTTTGTGTAAAAACCTAGAATTGCTATGCATTAGTCATTATACTTCTTAAAAATATGGGAACTGGAAGGTTGGCGCATCAAGGTCCAGAGACAAGGACTGGCCTTGATTGGTCCTCCTCAGCTTGAGACTGGTGCCTTCCTTTTCTTAGCTTTCCCCAGCATTTCCAAGCTACAGTCTTCTTTTTGCTAAAATTGATTGTCTCCGATGATTTTAAAATATATTTGAGGTGCTGGAAATGCTGATGTGGGACCAAGGCAACGGAATACGATTTCATCTCTTAGAGGGATTCACAGTCCGGTGGACAGAGGGACAGTGCGCTTCTGTAAACATTTCCTGATGTATATACACTCTACAAATATGTGTATAGACCAGTAATTGTGGAAACACAAGAGCTGAAAGACCTAATTCTGCCCAGAGAGAATGGACTCAAAGCAAAAGTAATGGCTACCTTGATGGTGGACTTTTGTTGAGGACTTACTCTGTCAGAACCTGCACTGATCGTGTGCTAACTTTATCTTAATTTGTCAAAACACCATCTACTGATTCTCTAAATCTTACAGGATGAGTCGTAGTTGCCCAGGAGGAGAAAGAAATGAGAGGCAAAGGGAACGGCCTCAGGAGAAGAGCCCAAGCCTTCATCTATTCGTTCATGCATTTGCGCCACAAATATTCCGGGTGCCGGGCATCAAGCTAAGTTCTGGGATTATCAGAGGAGACAGACGCAATCTCTACTGTTTCTGAAATGAGCTAGACTTAGTTGAGAGGGAAGAAGAAGCCAGATTAGGCAATGAGGTCAGGATGAGAGCTGGGAAGGGGCCAGGGAGGCCGGGAGCTGAGCGTGGAGTCAGGTGAGGCTGGAGGGCTCGGAGACCAGGTGAGGAAGTTCTACTCTGTGTTGACAGCTACGGAGAGCACGAGATCAATCAAATTGGCATTTGGAGCGACCCTTCTGACTGTGGCGTGGTGGAGGGATTACAGGAGGTCAGTGTGGACACTGGTTCACCAGGCGGGAGGCCCTCCATGGTGCATCGTGACGTGGACAAGGAGACAGGTAGATGGGCCTTGTGGGCACCTGGGAGGCGCTCTCCCCGTCCTCCTGAGATTGCACGAGACTGCAGGTAACACAGACCCTTTATAAAGGCTCCACCAAATGTGGATGGGATGTGTGCTTTTCACAAAGCAAGACGGTTTGGAGACCACCATCCCGGGGCTGGGCCAGTGGCTCCACAACCTCACAAGGCACCTGACTGGGCCGCTTCTCCCTTCAGCTCTGCCACCCTTGACGAGAACTTTCGTCCCCTCTGTTGCTCATGTAGACCTGAGGCTACCCCAGTTTAAACCTCTTGTTCCCATTCCAGGGAGGAAGATGGAAGCCAGAGCAGGAAGGGGACACCGCCTCCATCTGGACAGCAGACATTTCTCAGACATCCCCGACTTACCAACTCTTAGGTCTCTTTGACCAGACTTGTGTCACATGACCTCTCTAGTGGTGGGCGGGCTGGATATAAAGTTATTTTTAATTTTGTTGCTGATTTTTGGCTAAGCACATTGTTGCCTCAAATAAAATCAGGTTTTTTATTAGTAAAGAGGAAAGTGGATATCGGGTGGGCGATGAACAGCTTTTCCCACACTGCCCTTTCCCTCCACCACTATCATATTTCACTATATTGATAGTATTCAGGACCACCGGGCTGTGGACATATCTGTTAACGGTTTTATCCCTCATGTAAACCCCAGGAGGTCGGGGCCTTGCTTGTCTTTTTCCCCACTGAATTTCCAAGGCCCAAAAGAGTCCAGCAGATAATTGGTGTCTAATAAATTTCTGTTGGAGGAATAAACAAGGCAAATTCTTGCAGTGTTGGTGACGGATTGGAGATGGGTGAGGGGGGACTTAGAGAAAGGGGCTCAGAACAACTCCTGTTTCTCCTTGTTCCCAGGAACAGATGGTGGTACCATTTACTGAAGAGGGGAGCCTGGAGGAGGACAGTTCAGGGGTGAGGCACATTGACTTGTAGGTACCAGTGAGAGCTCCACACTGGCAGCTGGCTAAACAGTTGTGGAGCTCGGAGGAGAAGTCTGGCTAGAGATGTACCTTTGAGACTCATCCAAGAATAGGTGGAAATCAAAGCCAAGGCTGGGGATGAGATTACTGAGGGAGAAAATATAAGAGGGAAGGACCATTCAGCTGCTAGCAAAGTAGGATAGATTTGGGAGAGTCCGGGGAGATGAGCTAAAAAAGCCAGCAGAGACCAACTCAGTGTGGCTTTGCTGCCCACGGTAAGGCGTCTGGATTGAGCCATGCCTGGAAAACACCCTGTATTCATTTATTCATTCATTCAGTGAGTATTTACTTATGTTTACTATATACCAAACACTGATTTGGGCCGTGAGATACAAAAATGATGAAAATACTGCCCCAAAGGGCTCACTGCCCTTGTAGGGAGACAGGGATAAGAAGAAACTGATTTAGGAATCAATGTATAGGTGAAACGATTGAGAGGTGCACAGGGACATGTGCGTCTCAGAGAGGTGGGTGGCAGGGTGGCATCGTAGCTGCAGGAAGTGATGTAGGAGTAGGAGTTCGCCAGCTGGCCGGGTGTGTATTAAAGACACACCCGGCCTAAGAGCCTGCAAAGAAGGTGGCATGGTTTGTTCAAAGCACTTGGAGCTGTTGGTGTCATTGAAAGCAGTGTGTGGCAAGAGACAAGGATGGAGAAACAGAGCAGGTCGGGGAAGATGATGGATCGTAGACGAAGGAGCTGGTCACATTTCCTTGTAGGTGGCAAAGGTGTCACACAAAGGTTTCAAAGAATTTTATATTAGCTGGGTTTAAGGGGAAAATCTGGGTGTAGATTGGTGTGAAGAGGTCTGGCAGTGGTCTAGGCAGGAACTAGCACAGTTCTGATTCAAGATTTTATAGAAGTGGAACATCACTGGGACATAAGGAAGAATGGAGATCAAGGATGACTCTTAGACTTCTATCTTGGAGGACGGGTACATAGTTATTCCACCAACCATGGGGCAGAGTGACTAAGGAGAAGGAGGTGGCCAACTCTGGATAAACTACCTACCTGTGGGATGCCACCCCCGTGGGTATGTGTGGGCTAATAATACACAGGGAGTGAGAAGAAAAAACAGAGGTTACACTGTCTCCCAAGTTTCTGATTTGGGTGACCAGGGGGGACAATGGTGCTGAGAACTGTGTGTGTGTGGGGGCATTGATGCAGGTTGAGAAGCACACGTCTAGTTTGGGACACAGGATGTGAGGCATCTACAGGACCCCAGGTGGGAGTGCGTGCCTGGGGACCAGAGGCCGGAGCCTGGACCTGGCAGAGTAGAAGACTTTGAGACTTGAGCAACTGATCTTTGTTGAAGCCAAGGGAAGTGGTCAGCTCCCAATTGGAGGAGGGCACGAGCATAAGGGACCCTAAATCCGGGGGTAGCAGAGAGTTTTGCTGGGCATCAAATGATGTGAAGGCACAGTAGAAATACAAGGAATTAATGTCATGACACTGAAGGACATTCAAAATATTGTCAGTCAATGTCAATCTCAAGTTACACATAAGCTAAAATTTTAAGAGGCTATAATGATAAAAAACAACGTAAATTTCATATATGAAACATCTATGTGTATATATTTCATATATTTATATGTTTTATATATTTCTGTGTCCATGTATTTATGTTTTACCCTCCAGGGCCACCGTGATATGACAAAATGAAAAGTCAGAAATGCACCAGGAACGCTGGCTTCTGACTCACCAAGCTAATAGGTCACCAGCATGTTTTATGGAGGAGAAGGAACACGGAGACAGAGACCATCCTCTCACAACTTCCTTCCCACAAAGAGATATTTTCCTCCAAAACTCCCCTAGAAAAGTAGAAGATGAAACCCATCTGCAGGCTTCTGTTTATTCTGAAGAGAGCGCCAGTCATTGCAACTGAGCAAAAGCTGTTTCCCTGAATTGATTCAAAACCCACACGCACTCTATAGGCAGTAAGGACAAAGCCTAGGCTTTTGACTCCCCAGATCGGATTTAAGTGTGAAAGGGGTATGCTTCCTTCAGGGGGTGTGTGTAACTCCTACACAAGGAGAAGGGCCCCACGTGGCCTGAGGGGCCTTTTCCTTTGGGGGCTGCTGTTTGAGGTGCTGGGCTCTAGGGTTGGGGGCCTGAGTGTGGGCTGAGGCTCCTTCACAGATGAGCTGGGAGACTCCTTGCAAATCGACTAACTACTCTTCTAGCAGTTTCTTCCTTTAAAAAACAAATAAATTATGTGTCTAAGGGTCGCGCCGGCCTCCCTTGTGTCACGCTGTGATTCTGAATCCATCAGACAAGAGGAGGTATGGCCCAGAGCAGGATCTCAGCAAACGTACGGTCTATTTCTCCCGAAAACACTAGGAGAAAGGGACCATGAAAAATCCAATCAAGGAAAGAGAATACTTAGTAGAAAAGATAGGCTGCTCTTTTTAAGAAAGTAAACCCGCAGCTTTCTCATTCCTCTGCCGCAAAGTGAACGTTCTGGAACCCTATCACCTCCCCCAGGCGTGAGTGCTTTACTTCCCGCTGGTCTCAGGTGATCCTGTAAATTTCCTCCCAAGGCTTCAAGAGGTCAGCCCGACAAACAAGGGGCATTTTCCCAAGGGGGCACCAACCAACCTTTGCTGCAACGTGGTTCCAGTTGTTAATTATATTATATGGAGCCCAACACATGTCTCTTCTTACAGCCAAAGTGCATTTTCTCTTCATTCATATATTTTACACTTTTGATTTACAGCTTACATATATTTCTTGGCTGACCATTCCCTGGGCTGGAGGAGCCCGGGGTGGGGGGTTGGCGGGGAGGGTAGTGCATGGCCCGAGCAGGGAGCTTCCACTGGTTGGAGACCTCATCCTGTACCCAGGATACTGGTGAGCGCCAGAGTCATTTTTCCTCTGCCACTAATTTGCATTCCTTTGTATCTGTGTCCAGAGCTTCCATCATGGAGGCACAAAGGGACGCCTTGCCCTGCCCTCCTGCTGCCACCCAGCCCCGGGTGTGTCTGCTGGCCCTGCTGCATCGCAAACGGTTCCTCCTTTCTGGACCGTGATTTTCCTCCAAGAGGTATGCCAGGCTCTCAAAGGATTAGAGCTGCGATAACTCAGTTTTTTCTCTCGTCTGACTAACGAGGAACAAACTAACTGGTGTCAGCGTAATTATCGTCTGTGTCGGTGAGCCTGACAGCTTAAAATGTTTAGTGATTCCGCTGGCCCGACCTCGTTTGTACCACACCTGGACCCCCCCACCATGGCGCCAGCAACACAGGCTTCCAGTCACTTCCCTCCTTCCAGTTGGGTTAATGTTGGCTGCAGCTGCAGGGGCGGGGAGAGCTCAGCCTGAAGGTCACTTGCATCGAGGCTGTGGGGACGTGATTCTGTATTGTACCTTCTGCAGACAGGCTTCTGGAGTTCTTTCTTTATTCCCTTTCTCTGCTGTTTCATCATCCTCTCTTCCACCCACCTTATCTGGTTTCCACTCTTCCAAAGTTTTGTTTTGTTTTGTTTTACAGTAGCTCCCTGTTGGTTATCTATTTTAAATATAGCCGTATGTACATGTCAATCCCAAACTCCCAATTTATCCCTCCCCCCCGACCCTTCCCCCACAGCCCCGGTAACCATAAATTCGTTCTCTAAGTCTGTGAGTCTGATTCTGTTTTGTAAGTAAGTTCATTTGTATCATTTTTTTTAGATTCTGCATGTAAGTGATCTCATGTGATATTTGTCTTTGTCTGACTTACTTAACTTAGTATGGTACTCTCCATGTCCATCCATGTTGCTGCAAATGGCATTATTTCATTCTTTTTAATATTCCATCACGTATACATACCACATCTTCTTTATCCATCAACAAAGTTTTTGCTAAAGTCACTGATGGCCTCTGGATCCCTAAGTGTAGGCACATTTTTCCAGCCTGTTGCTGACTTCTCAGCAGAATCTAATTTAGGGCAGCCTTCTCTCTGCCCTGTTTCTGGAACACCAACTACCTCCTCGCCAGGCTGCCCCTCCCGATTCCCAAGAGTTCCTGCAGGATCAAGCCTAGCCCTTCCCTCTTACCCCCTCAAAACCATCCATGGCTTCTCAGGTCCATGGCTTTAAAAGCCACAGATGTCCCAGCCCAGGCTACATTTCTTAATTTTTTTTTTTTTTTTTTTTTTTTTTTTGCAGTACGCGTGCCTCTCACTGTTGTGGCCTCTCCCGTTGCGGAGCACAGGCTCCGGGCTCAGCCGCTCCACGACATGTGGGATCCTCCTGGACCGGGGCACGAACCTGCGTCCCCTGCATCGGCAGGCGGACTCTCAACCACTGCGCCATCAGGGAAGCCCTACATTTCTTAATTTTATACCCATGGAATCAAATGCTACTCAGTATTTCCCCTTAATCTCAAAACTCAATTGTCCCACATAGAACTCATCGTCTTCCACCAAAATCTGTTTCTACCCCTCATGATGTCTTCCTCTCTGTGACCCACCAGACACATCAGAAATCTGTTCCCTCCCTCCCCTCCACTGACTTCATTCAAGCAAACAAGTTCTTGGACGTTGAGTCTCCAAAGGTCTCTGAATGCACTCTCTTCACCCCCCCCCCCCACCAGCCATCTGACCACCATCATCACCTGTTACCTGTAGGGATGAATGTCTCCTCCGTGATTTTCATGTTTCATGCCTCCCTCTTTTCAACCCTGACTCCACTAGACTAGGCTTAGGGGTGAAATATACATGTGACACGTCATGATGCTACTTGAAACGGTACACCTTACTCTGCGTGTGAAGTTCACAATCCTTAGCCTGGTCTGCAAAGTCCTGCATGGTGATCCCTGTCTGTGCGTCTGGCCGGTTTCCCATCAGTCTCTGTGCTTAGCCATTTAGTCAATAAATAGCAAGTGTGCTTTTACGCCATGCGCGTTTCCTCACGCACAGTCCATCGTACAGGAGTTCTAGGAGCCACATTTTCCTGCTTTGCCCCTTGTCACCAAAAGTTTTCTCAGCCTGGAACACACATACGTGCACCTACACACACACACACACACACAATCTCCATGCACACCCACACCTGGTATCTTTTTGGAAAAAAAAAAAAATTCCATGTACCAAAGTAGCTTTTAAGATGTTTATACCTATTGACATGCTATTTTTCTCCCCTAAGAAATTGATCCCAGACTATAGACAAAACATTAAATAAAATGTAATCAATATAGAGCTATTTATAATTTTAAAAGTTATTAAATGAAATGAGAGGAATAGTGAAATAAATAAGGGCTGAAATAGAACAGAATACCTGTAGTTATTAAAATTGGGACTTTGAGCCACAACACTGCAAGTTCAGCTTGAACCCCTGCCCCGTGCCGTTCCAAAGACATAACAATGACAAAGTAGAAGGGAGAAAAATTATACAAGACACAGGCACACAAAAAAGCAGGGCCACGCCTCCTAGGACCCAAGGGAACAGGAAGGCCAGGAGGTGAAATGGGTTCAGGATGCAGACGTCTGTGTGGGCAGAGCAGGGGCTGCTGGAGGTCACCGCCTAACCATTCTCCACAGAGTCCCCGCTGGGAACTGGGGCAGGAAGGGGGTTTCCACTCATGACGAGAGATGGGCAAAGCTGCTGCTGACAGTGATATCCATGGCTGCACCCCCTGTGAAGCTTGGGCCTGAGGAAGGAAGGGCCATCCAGATGCAGCCCTGTGCCCAGAACTGAGCCAGCCCCTGGTGACCACAGTGACCTGAGTCTCATGCTGCACCTGTGTCCAGGGGGGCCACATGGTGACAAAGGACAAGCTCCTGGACTGGGGGGAAGGCAGGGGGAAGTCAGAGAACTCCCTTCTCTCTCGAGAGCCATGAACACAAAATTCCAAGAATCACTTGCAGAAACCTCATGCTGAGGAAAACAGGTGACATGATTATCAATGGGAAGAAGTGTTTGCTCCAGGTGAAGTTATAACAACAGACTTATAGGAAAAAGACTTTAAAATAAGCATGTTTTGATTCCTCAATATGTAAAGAAAAAAAAGCCTAGTTTTAGAAGACAAGAAATTATGAAACAAAAAGGAAAACCTGAAACGGGATTAAGTAGCCATGGAAAAAAGGAGCCAGATGGAAATCTTGAAAATGAGCAGAGGGAAGATTCAACAAAAAGAAGCACGAAAATGACAGAGGATGATCTTCAAAGTTCTGAGAAAGAACATTTGTCAACCCAGAATTCTACACCCAGCTAAATCTTTTTCAAGAGTGAAGGAAAAACATATTTTCAGATAAACAAATGCTAAAAACTTGCCACTCAAAGACTCAGTAAAAGAGCTGCTAGAAGTCTTATTTCAGCAAATATACAAGCAAGCCCAGAGGGAAGGGGTGGGTGCAAGAAATATTGATAAAATACATCTGTAAGTTTAATTAATTATTGACAATGAGAAATTATAATTATGTGTGCTTTGTATGGTGAACCAACCTTAGACAGCCTTGATTAGGAAGGTGTGGGAGGGAAAGGATGTTAGTCATTGGGTCCTTTAAATGTGCTAAAGACTTAGTCTTGTTCAGGAGCTTGATGGAGACATGGAATAAGTCTAACATATATGTTTGTGTAATTTTTGAACAAAACTTAAAGAGAACTACAATCTATAACTTTCAAACCAGCAGAAAAAAATATAGAAAAGAAAAAAGGAATTCCTCAGAGAAAATAGAAAGAAAGAGAAAATAAAGATAAATGTTGATAAAGAGGGCCAGGAAGCAAGGTAGTCATAATGCCAAATGTGTCCATTATTGCAGAGAATATTATAGATTAACCTTACATATTAAAATCAGAGAATCAGTCAGATTAAATATGTATATATTAATATATATGTATATGTTCCTCATAAGAGATACAACTAAAACAGAATGAATCAAAAATATTTTCATTATAGAGCTGGAAGAACATATCCCAGGGAAGTACTAACAGAAAGAAAATTGTTTTAGTGATATTAATATAGAAAATATAAAAATTGAAGGTAAAAAGAGAGACCTTACATTATGATGACAAGAATAATCAATAAAGAAGATATCTCAATTTAATTAGGAAACAATAATAAAATACATTTTGAAAAATAAAAGATTCACTAAACAAATCATAATTTAAAGAGGAAATCATAACACAGCAATGAAAATTATGAAATATTTGGAATGAAGGACCATGACACTAGTACATACAAATACTTGTGGGATGTATCTAAAGTGGTTCTTGGAGGTAAATTTATAGCCTTAAACACATTTATTAAAAGAAAGAAATATTGAAATAAATAAAAAGAAAATAGAAGAAAGGAATAGTAATATCAAGAGCAAAAGTAACTAAAATGAATATAGAGATCTAAAGATGGGTCTTTAGAAAGACTATTAAATAGAAAAAAACCAAACAAACAACAACGAAATAACTCCAACAAGAATGAACAGAGAAAAAAGAAAGAAAAAGTGAAGAAAAGAAAGAAAAAAAATGAAGATATTAGGAATGGAAAGGAGGCTTAACTACAGACACAAAATATTCTGAAGAACTTTATATCAATACATTTGAAAAGTTAGAAGAAATGTGCAGCTTTCTAGAAAATATTTACCAATACATTAATAAAATATATTTTATTAATAAAATGCAGGATATGTGAATAAACCTATAATCACTAAATAAATTGAATTGTTGGTAAAATAATCGAATGACCCAAAAGACACTATCCCAGATAGTTTTAGAGACATGGATAGCCTTAGAGTTGAATTTTTCCAAACCTTCAAGAACAGATAATCCCAACTTTACACAGCCATAAAGCCTAAAAAACAATTGAATATCAACCCAACTTAGATTTTTTTCTGGGAATGCAAAAACGGTGCTACATCTGTAAATGTCTATACCACACTAACAAATTAACAGAAAAAATATAATTTAGTATAATTTATAGTAGATTCAGAAAAGCACTGAATAAAACCACTACTCATGTTGAGTAAACAACTCTTACATAACAAGAAATATAAGAAAGAATTCTTAACCTAATAACAAAGATCATCCCCAAACATAGAGCAAGCATCATTTTTTAAAAATATTTATTTATTTATTTATTTAGTTGCACCAGGTCTTAGTTGCAGCTTGTGGGCTCCTTAGTTGCGCAGGCGGGCTCCACATGCTGCAACTATGGAGCCGGCAAGCCACAACTAAAGGAGCCCTGGAACACCCATCATTTTCAATGGCAACCTATCATAAGCACTTCCTTTCTAGACAGTTACAAGGGAAGGATACCCCAGATCTTGAACACTGTGCTGGGGGCCTTAGTCAATGCAGTATGAATAAAACAGATTTTTAAAATGTAAGTAATAGTCAAAAGGCTATTATGTGCAGGTATTATGTACACGAAGTGGTAATCCTAAGAGAAACCAATGGATGATAATTATGAAAACTCATTCATAGTCTAATAAATGTGAGTCAAAACAAAACACTATCTTGCATATCAGATGGGCAAATATTTTGACAATGAAATTCACTGCTAATAAGTAAACTGTAAGATTGCATTCTAATACTCTCTTGGCAGACACTTAAATTGGTATGGCTTTTCTTTTCTTTTATTTCTATATATTAATGGGGATTTCTATGTATTAATGGGGACTTCCTGAGACAAAGAATATGATATTAACATCTTAAAACTTGGGTGCTGCCGTCCTGGCACATTCATAGGCACTTAGTAAACACTGGTTAAATGAATAAAAGAAACATGGACAGACTATTCATATGACTAAGATACATTGCTGTTTTTGTAGAAAATAGTTTCCCACTGTGTGATTGATCT
Source organism: Monodon monoceros (assembly GCF_005190385.1). Taxonomy (NCBI): domain Eukaryota; kingdom Metazoa; phylum Chordata; class Mammalia; order Artiodactyla; family Monodontidae; genus Monodon; species Monodon monoceros. Next base: position 78,687,744 of record NW_021703781.1, read on the forward strand.
TTTATAATGTTGATGGTAGTTAATCCTCTTAAGTTCAGGCAGCTGGAAAGTGGAGGAGGTGGGTTCCAGCCCAGGTGTGTGCGGAGCAAAGCCCATGCCCTCGTTTATGGCATTTCATTAGATATAAGGATGTGGGGAAACTGGTGTTGGGGCCAAGCTGAGGGAGTGTATGTGAATTCTCTGTACTTTACAGTCATTGTTGTGTGAAACTAAAACTTTTCTAAAAAAAATAAAATCTAGTACTACTAATAAAAATTGTCATTCTGGTGATAAAAGAGAGGCAGACAGGGGTGTGGTGAGGGAGACGGCGGGAGGCAGCTTCACCGCGAACACTGGGGTCACTCGGAGCAAACCTAGACCTCTTCCCAGGAGCACCGTCCATCCTGCTGCTCTGGGTGCACTGGGAAGGGGCAGGGAGAAGAGCCAGCAGGTTCCTCCCTGTGTTTTGCCTGGGGAGTGAGTGGGTTGATGAGCTATTTCTTCTGACAGTCAAGGAAGGCCTTTGAGAGCAGCCAGCACACCGGATGGGACTCCTTGCCAAGGCTTACATCTTAGATAACTTCCTCCCTGTGAGGGCTACCTGAGGAGGTTGGTGCATCGGTGTACTGAGTGCAAATGGCAGAAGCACTGCTTTGTGCATGACCTACATTCTGAGAGAATGGAACCAAGATGATTTTGATAAGGACCGAATGAAGCTTTGTCAAGGGAGCAACCCACATAGGTCATTTGGAGCTGCGCCCTCAGCGCTTAAAGAAATGAACAGGACTCAAAGTCAGCCTAGGCAATCTCCTCCTGCCAGATATAAAGACGTACTTAGTGGGCATATTCGGTCTTCCAAAGATTAGGAAGAAAATGAATCCTGAATTCCAGAGAAATTCAGTTTCTCTTTGAGTCTCCTTCTCGGCAAGCCATGAGTCACAAGACTTATAGCGGACCACCTCATAGGATCCACTGGCCCTGAGTTTCTGCCCCCTGACTCTGAGTCTCCCCAAAGAATACCTTGGAAGACTTTCCATTACAGTTATCTATACTTTAAAAAAAAGTGAAAGTGGGTGGGTATTTGTACATTACATGTCACTCATTATTCCAAATGTAATTTTAATCAGTTCGACATGAGAGCATCTTAATATTCTCAATAATGGCACTGGTAACTTTAAATATTAAAATCCACATTAGGAATTCCCCTGCCTATGTGAAAACTGCAGTATTTGCATTATGGACTGTGAGTATGACCCAGTCTATACTTTCTGAGTACTTGTGCTGGTTCCCAAGCCCACAGCAAATGCCAGGGAGATCAGTGGTAAACAAGACCCTAACACATCAAAATTAAATGTTCCTAAATATCAGCTTGAAACAAATCCTCATTATGCAGCAGGGGTAATTCTGTACCATGTGTTTGTGACACTCAGAGAAGGCTTTTAGGACACACAGCATTACCATAATTTTTTCGACTGGGGTTCTCATAGGACCTCAGATGAAGTCCCTACCCTTAATTTTAATTGCATAGGCTGCATTCTTAATTAAAAACTGTACAAATGGATTTTATGCCATGCCAAAAGAAATCCAAGTTCATTAGTTGTAAAATCTTTTAAAAATTGATGCAAATATGTGGATTCCTTAAAAGTTTGAACTTGAAGTCCTCATTTTATGTTGAGTTGCTTTTAATCTAGAGAATAATGAAGTCAGTATAAATTAATTTTTTTTTCTTTTTCTTTTTTGGGGGGTTATTTTCTGTCTTTCTGGTTTTACATTTTTCCTTGTAGAATGAGATTCATTTTAAATTCAAATTCTTTAGAGATTTGTAGGGGGAAAATCCTTTTGACCTTTCCTCTCTGAGTTTCTCAAATGAAATCTCATAAGCCCTTTAATAATTTTGCTTATTAAGGCACAATTACATCATCTTCAGTGATAATAGAAATCAAACTTGCCAGCCTATAGAATTAAGAAGAGCTTTCTCTAAATGCACATCACTTACTTATTGCTGTAGATTCACAGTTTTCTAATTTAAATAACTTTCTCCAAAATGTTATCAAAGCCACCTTTGCGTTTTTAAAAAATCTTTAGACAGCTGAGCTCAGTCAAAGAAATGGAATGACCATTTTCTCTCATTTTAATTGTGTGTTGCCAAGCAGGGTACCTTGTGCACAGTGGGAATTCAATAAAGACGTGTATTTGTTGAAGGTGTGGGTGCGGAGTCTCACTGAACAGAAGGAAGCTTATCTCTTACAGACAGAAGAAGTTTGGGCAGTTGGGTATATGGAAGTTAGTTATGACTAAATCATAGCCCAGTGTCTCTCTGAAAAAAAAAAATGGCTTTACAAAATTTTTTATAGCAAAAAAAAAAAAAAAAAGTGTGCACCTATACCTTGCATAGAGCTGCTGTCCCATATGCCAGACACTGGTCCTACATGGCTGTTTAAATTTAAATTAGTTCAATGTAAATAAAATTTAAAATTTGATTCTGCAGACATACCAGCCACATTTCTAAAGCTCAATAGCCGGACCATCAGGGCAGGAGGTTCTATGGGGCAGTGTTGACGTGAGACGTTTTCATACATGTATGTGTGTCTCATCCTTGTCTGCCCCTGGACTTTGGTTCAGGCCATTCCCACCTCACTCCACACAAAACATCAAAACTTACAATCATTCAGCTCCTTCAACGTGTGCCTTCTCCGTGAAGCAAACTCTGGCCTCTCCCTTTCTTATTTCCTACAGCCCTTCACGTGAACCTGCTCCACAGCTCTCCTCAGGCAGGGATAGAGGATCCTTGAAAGCAGGCTCTTTTTCTTCTTCCCCAGACACAGGGGCACTTAACCAAGGGGGTTTTCATTAAACATCTCCTGTGTGAGGATCATGAATCTCACTTACACTATCCAAGCTGACTTCCTCCCAGTATCCTGGCGTGGGTTGTGTCAGACACATCAGGATGCTGTAGGTATGACCCATGTGTGACACATGTGAGGAAGCTGCCTGGCTGCCCCTCCCCGGTTCTCACTGAAGGCTAACTGCCCCAACCAGCCCCAAACTTCCTCTCCAGAAGGTCCCAAAGTGTTAATGGAAAGCCCAAGCCACCTGAGGGCAACTTCTAATGACCACAAGCTCCTGCCTAAGCAAGGATGCACTTCACTACTATACCAGGGAGATTTAGCAGGAAAAATGAAAGCCCTGGTCACAGTCTGAAAATCAGAGTGAAACTCTTGGCCTAGTTGGTAACCAGTGTAACCTCCGCATGTACTCCTTTCCTATACTTCTAGAATCTCAAAAAGATGGCACATGTATCAGTCAGGCGTTGCCACAGAACAAATCACCCCAACGATCTTCCTAAAACAATTTTTATGCCTCGTGAGTCCATGGCTCACTGAGTGGTTCAGCTGCTCTGGGTAGACTGGCTCATCTCGGCTGGGCTCTCGTATCTGCAGGCAGCTGGTGGGTGGCCTGAGATGGCCTTGGCTGGGATGATCGGCTCTGTGACACAGGACTCTGATCATCCAGGGTGAGTTTTCATAGTGGAGACAGAGGACAGGAGAGTGAGCAGAGGCATGCAAGGCCTCCGGGCACTGCCACTGCCCCCATCATCCATGGGCCAGCAAGAGTCAGAGGTAGCCTGGAGTCAACAGGTGGGAGAAGAGGCCCCCTTCCTTGATGGGAAGAGCTACCAAGTCACACTGCAAAGGGCCCGGGTCCGGCGAGGAGTGAAGGATTGTGGTTAATTTTCTTTTCAACAGAGCAGCTTTATTGAGATATAATTCACAAACCATACAATTCACCCACTTTCAAGGGCACAATTTAATGTTTTTTTGGTATATTTACAAAGTTGTGCAATCATCACCACAGTCGAATTTAGAATATTTTCTTAACACCAGAAAGAAATCTCATATCCATTCGAAATCACTCCCCATTTCCCTCCAAGTCCCCCACCGCCATCCTAGGCAGCACTGCTCTACTTTCTGTCTCTATGCATATGAAGGTTGTGGCTAATTTTGCAATGCATCTTGCATCTGTCCACACAACCTCTCCTTCAAAGGACTAATATGAAACATGCTATTCCATGAACTACAGGGCACTGGTCTAATTAGATAATCGATTTAATTTCTGATTCTATTGCACCCTGGGAGGTTAGGCTAATGGGTGCTGAGGCCAGAGCCTGAGTTCCATTGTCAGATGTCCTGGAGTTGATGTGTAATGTCCATCTTTGACCAGAACCTTGGTGGAGGAGACTCCCATGCCTGGGAGGTTTCCAAGGCAGAAGCAATTGTCCTCAACCAGGGATGTTCTGGCTTGAAATTTCAAGTAAAAGCTGCAATAACTTCTAGGTTAAGAAAAGTTCATGTTTTTCTCCCATTCCTTTTTTCTCTCTCCTCTTCTCCTTCTGCAAATGGAACTAGGAATGTTGCAATGTTGGAAAAAAAGAAAGATGCTCTCATGGTATTTCTGATCCAAGCAGAAGCAGAAAGTACCAAGGGATCTCATGGGAGGACCTCTTCTCAATGATTTTCAGTTGAATTTTTACAGGCCCATGAGGTTAGGAGAGTTAAACAAACTTTGGATAAATGCCACTGGCTTTTTATTCATTTACGAACTAACTCTTCAATTCTTTTGAGGTTCAACCATCAGCGCTTTCTATGGAGGCTGAAAACAAAATGTTTCAGTATGATTGGAATACACAGCGTTCAGAAAATGTAATAAAAGGGAAAATAAGGCCCAGAATTTCATTTAATAGAATTATTCAAAGACTTCTTCATAAATTTTGTTTACACAGAGATTCATTTGGGTCCAATTCCGTAACTCAGCAAATAGCTAGGCTGGTCCCTGACAATTCAGCAGCCTTTCAGAATTCCAGACTTTCTGCCCAGTTGGCTCAGTCTGCCCATGGATTCCAAATGTCTCACTGTAACGAACAGCCGGGAGAAAACTGTAAATTTGATCCTCCAAGCGAAAGGAAACAGTTGAAGATTTGCACCATCGTGGACCTGACAAAGCTGCTAGAACGAAACGTGTCCTGAGATCATCTTCCCAAATTTACCCTCACCCCTCGCAGCCCCGCAGGACAGCAGGAGCCAGACAAACTGAGACATTACCTCAGGGAGGAGGGAGGGGGGAAAGGGGGTGCTTACTGAGCACCAAGCCCAGCACTTTGCATTGGTAAATGCCCCCCTTTTCCAGAACTATTCAGGAGATGGAGGAGAGAAGCAAAGAGAGAGGAAAGAAAAGTCGCTATGAAGGCTCAAAACCTTTAAGTGCTTTGTTTAAAAAGAGAAAAGCGCCAGGAACAGAGGAAAGTGAGCTGAAGGGAGACACCAGCCTCCCCTGCCAAACCAGCCTTTTCTCTGTAAAGCTTTTGTTTCTTCAAAGGTGCCATAAAGCCTGAAAGGAAAAGAAAGGAGGACTAGAATGTCATTCTTTTCAGATCTTTCTTTTGCAGTTGACTTTGATTTTGTACTCCACAGCCTGCCTACCTTGGCCGCGCTTTCCTTCCCCACCCCATCTTGGTTCCATGAATTAAGTTTCTCAGCCGGTAAGGGGCTTGTCATTAGCAATCCAGGTACCAGCATACACGGGATCCATTTGTATGGATTCCTTTACACCTTGAAAAGCAACATCTTGTCCTGGACTTCCCCCTTTCAAAGCCTTACCTGAGACTATTTCACAGACTCTTGGAACTGCAAGAGTCCTAGAGGACCCACGGAGTGTAATTGTCAAGCCATGTGCCAGAAAAAAAAAAAAAAAAAATGCACACAACGCAAAAAGCTTTTGGTTTGTGCTAGAACCCTAAGCTTTACCAAGAAACATCACACCCCTTCCAAATAGCTCAGGAAGAGGAACAGTAGAAGGTGGTGAATAGTTAAGGACGGGGTTTTCTTTTTTAACCCTTCTCCCAAGCTTCTTTTATCAAAAACAAATAAATGAAGGCCTCAGTGCAACCTCTGCCCTCATCTATTCTTGCACTTTCTCTTCCTAACCACCAGCCTCCCTTTTCTCCCTGCAACCATGGACCCCAGGTCTTTGATCTTTCCAATTCACACTTGAGTTCAGATATTTGAGTACCTGTGATTTCCAGACATTGTAAAAGGCACTGAGAGGGCCTAGGTGAGCAAGACGTAGCCCCCATCCTCAGGCACCTCCTAGACCAGCGAGAGAAATTGCTATACCGTGTGATAAATTCTCACCTGAGGTATACACTCAGGTTTCCTGGAACCTACAGAAGGAAAGCACTGACTTTGACGGGGAAGTCAGGGATGATTTGGGGGCAAGGAGGGAATATTTTAACAGGATATTAAATATGAGGTCAGAGTTTTCGAGGCAGAGGAAGGAGAGGAAAGTGCTGCAGGAACAGGAACGCAGCACAGCAAGTGCAGTGGAGGGGACACTGTGTCCAGGAGAGAGAGAACCTGCCAGGCGGAAGCTCAGTGCCTGCAGTGCAGAGGATGGGGGAGCAAAGCCAACATGGCCACCAGTGAAAGGTCTTGAGTGCCCCGAGGAGGCACCTGGGCTGTGCCCACCTTGGATGGTACCAGTGGATGGTTGGGAGGTGACCTGAGAAATGTGAGAACCAAGAACAAGATCACCTGCCAGGAAGCTGTGCCATCATCTAAGCAAGGAAGGGTCAGATGTATCTGAAGTAGGCTTCAGAGGGGAAGGGATAAGACTCAGTGACTGGTGGCCATTGGAGAAGGGCTGGAAGGGAAGACTCAAGGCTGCCTGAGAGGTCTAGGTGACCTCAGGAAGGTCACAGTGATGGTATCAGTGCAGAGGCAAAACCACTGGGAAAATGTCAGGGGCAGGCGTGAGGAAGCGACTTCAGCTGGAGTCGTTTATGGTGTGATGCACCCAAGTGGATTGTCTAGGAAGGCTCTGGAAATACAGGAATGATTCTGAAGGGGGTCTGGAGAGGGAAATGTGGGATCCAGGAGCATGTCAAGCACAGCTGAAAGCCTTGGGAAGACTGGAATGACCCAGAAACATTCCATAGAGGAGCTGACAGACCATAAAGTATCATGACATGTGCAGAGTATATACACATATCAGGAGGAGAAGGTGGACATCAAACCAGGAAATGCAGTAAAGTTGCTACAAGCCATGGATAAAGTGAGCACTCACTGATTATGCTGGTAGCTCATAGGAAAGAACGTTGAGGGTAGAGGATGAGAGAGAAAGAGGAGAAGGCAAGGAGAGCGTCTCAGAGGAAGGAAGGCTTGAGCTGGTCTCTGAAGGCAAAGGATCCCACATGCTGAACGAAGAGGGAAGGCAGCCCAGGGGGCAGCAGGGCCACGAGGAGTGGTTCTGGTCATCTGGGACCACCGGGCCTCAGCTGGGAGTAAGGGCTGAGGGGCAGAGGTCATGGTAAGGAAGAGGCTGAGAATATTCTCAGAGGACAGATTATGGGGGCATTTATGGCAGGAAAAGATACTTGGACTTCATCTTGAAATCAATGAGGAAATACCAAAGAATTAGGTGAGAGGGTAACATGATGAGACTTGCAGTCTTGAAAGGTGGTTTCGGCAGAGGATGGAGGAAGTTTTGCAGAACTCTGAGATGTAAGGAAAACAGACCAGTCAGAAGGCCACCATTTCTGCAGATGAGAAAGAGTCATGGTTTGAACTACAGGCAGGAGAGGGACCACAGACGTTAAGAAGAGAAAAGAGAACCAGTAGGAATTGGTCACTGCTATAGTTGCTGAGGAAGGAGGTAATGAAAAGACACCTCTCAATTCCAGGCTAGGGCCCAGTTGACATGGGTTCTGCTGACCTAGATGGAGAGCCAAAGCAGAAAAGCTATTTAAGGAAGCCAGTGAGGTGGGATCTGGGGAAAGGGAAGGGGCTGAGAAAAATTATCCTCAAGCTCTGTTGTGGGCTGTAACACCCACACCACCTCAGCTCCAGACTGGGCACTCCTGTCCATCTTATCTTTATCATTGGTGTGTCTAGGTTGAGCCCTTAAATCATAGTTTTATCATTAAAATGTTGAAATACAAATCATTATATTAAAAATATATACTCAGATCTTTATCTACAGACATTGACCCATTCCAGACTTCTCTCAAATTTTAAATAAGTTATCTTACTTCTAGAAAACCAACTAGACACAGCTAAATTCACTTACCAACAAAAGTAATGATACTACATGGGTGTCTAATAGGACTACTTCACCAGTCCTTGAGGGAACACAAATTCTTCTTAATCTGCTCATTGAAGTTCTAATTTGAATTTCCATTGTAGCACATTTTCTGTCCCACTGGTGTGAAATAATGTCGTGGGAAGAAAGTATAAAATTTACACAAATAGTAAGTACCAGATAGTCCAATATTTTTCTGAGCATAATAATGTCTTCCAGAGATTGAAACGTGGATTATCTGCAAATAATTATCCAACAACTATGGTGTAATGGCATTACTCATCTATTTCCTGGGATAATATCATCCTTGAAAACTACCATGTGTTTGCTAAGCAAACGTAACACCTCTTTTAGTATATTCTTAGAGTAAGTTTTATGACAATTCTCTGTTCTTCCGAAAAGCCAAGCCAAATATTTGTTCTCCTAAAATAGCTAACAAAGCAGGTACCACCAAAAAAAAAAAAAAGAAGAAGAAGAAGACAATTGAAAAGAATTTATACTATAGAACTTGAATTTTTTAAATGTAAAAAATATTAAATTCATCTTTTTAAATTGAAAAGAATTTATAATATAGAATTTGATTTTTTTAAATGTAAAGAATTGAAAACGCACCTTTTTTTTGGTGCCTATTTGACCATTGACCCCAATTCTACTAAAGCTCTCTTATTTGTAGAAGGACCTTGAGAAGGGAAAGCATAGAAAATATAAAGGCAAAGGAGGGGGCGAGCTGGATAGACAGAAAATATGAGACAGAAATAATTTGAATGCACACCTGCAAGTGTCCCAACCAAGTCACTGCCACTTGTCCACATCAGAGCTTGAGAAAAGGCTTCAGAAGTCATTTTTCCAGTTTCCTCTGTCTGGGAGTCTGCTTGCATTGAGGATGTAGAAAGCCTCAGCAGTTCTTTGCTCCCACCCTAACAGTGAGAAAGAGCGTGGCATAATCTACAAACCTCACATTTTCTGCAGGTGATGTCACAAGGCAACTAGGTAAACTGAATTCTGACAAGCCTTTCTTAGGAGATATGAGACATAATAATGGTTTCACTTTTGGCAGTGCACACAGGGAAAAGAGGCAGACACCATGAGAGCAAGGAAGAAGAAAAAAGCTGAAATCTTAACAAACTCTTAGAGACCAAGTGTGGGCTACAGTGAGAATTTTAAATCCCCAGACACAAAGGGAGACCACAATCCCTCACAAGCTTTTTTCTGGGGGTTACTACTAGGTGCTTACAGGAAAGATTGGAGGAAGGGAGAAGACTTATAAGTCTACCTCATTAGCACATATACACTAAACCCTACTTCCCAGAACCTTCTCTCATATTACAGAAAAATCTTAAACTTTTAAGGAAGGGATAGGAAATCCCTACCCAAACCCTAGGACACAGGCAAAGATCCCTTTGATTCCATAGAAGAGGTAAAATAAAACATATCTCTCTCTGCTCTGGCAGGAAACTCTCCCTCATCAAAGATACTTCCATAGATATGTAGCAAAATTTGACTGCCCATGGTGAGGGGAGGGTAGAAACACTAAGGAAACCCCAACCTTAATGTACAGATGTACAGAGCCTGCCTAAGACTGAGGATAGGCCAGGAGAACTGAGAATCACCCCCTAATATCACATTGAGCCTTGCACCAGGTACAAGCAAAAGTAGTCTACCACTGTAAGTGCAGATCAGAGTGAAAGACCCCCAGTTTGCCAAGGTATATAGGGACTGTTGAAAACTAAGGATGCAACAGGAAATCTGAAAAACTCTCAGGCAGCAGCCAAGGTCCAGACAAGACAAAAGACTGCAGCAGCACACCAGTGGAGGAATTTCAAGTCTGTGGAGCTTTAAATATAACTATAGCAACAACAAAACTATATGCAACTTAGCTAGTGAGCCGACTGACTCAACACCCACACTAATGACTGGACAGAGGAGGAAGCATGCCCATTTTTAGCATAAATATGTCTTACCTCAGGATCCACTATTCTTCTACACTTAATGTCCTTCCTTGAACTAAAAATTACAAAACATACACACACTCACACACACACACACACACACACACACACACGCAAGAGGGGAACAAGAGGTAAGACAGTCAACAGAAACAGACCCAGAGTTGAACCAAATGTTGGAACTAACAAATGTTTGGAACTTCAAAATAACTGTAGTCAATATGTTAAGGATCTAGTGAAAAAGTGGACAAATTTGCATGAAAAAAATGGGGAAGTTCAGCTGTGTGATGGAGATTACAAAACAGAGCCAAATGGAAATGCCAGAAATAGAAAACACAATATCAGAGATAAAGAATTTCCCCAATTGACAAATTAATCTGGACAGAGCAGTAAAAACAAATAGTGAATTTGAAGCTAAACCAATAGAAATTATCCAAACTGAAAAATAAAAAGAGTGGTGGCAGGGGAGAGACAAAGAACAGAACTCTCAAAACATGTGGGATGATATCAGATAATTTAACATACTTGCAGATACAGTCCCAGAAGCTGAAAAAGGGAATGGGGCAAAAGAAACATTTCAAGAGATAATGACCAAGCATTTTCCAAAATTAAAGAAAAACAAGTCAAAAACCAAGAAGTTTAAGGGACTTTGAGAAAGATAAATTAAACACACACACACACACACACACACACACACACACACAAACATGCTTTAATACATCATGGTCAAACCACTAAAAAACCTAGAGAAAAGATTGAAGATAGTCAAAGAAAAAGAGCATTATATACAGAGAAACAAAGATGAAAAATATTAGATACTTCATGTCTGAAACTTTGAAGGCCAGCAAATAATAGAGTGACATTTTTAAAGTACTGAGAAGAAAAACCCTGCTAAACAAGAATTTTATAGCCAGTGAAGAAAATACCTTTTAAAAGGAAAGCAAAAAAAATTTTTTATACAAACAGAAGCTGAGCAAATTCATCACCATAACTGCACCACAAAAGTACGTTAAAAGAAATTTTTCAGACAGAAGCAGTATGCCACTAGAAGGAAATTTTGTTCTACCCAAGGCATGCAGAGTTCCAGATGGTAAAAATGGTAAATATAAAATAATTCTTTTTAAGATTTTTAATTTCTTTAAAGGATATTTGACTTTCTAAAGCAAAGATAGTAAAAATATATTGTGGGTGTATAAAATGTAGAGTAAAATGTGTAACATTAGCACAAGGGATGGGAGAGAAGAAATAAAAGTTGACAGTTATGAGATTAATGCATGCTACTCAAAGTGGTATAATAATATTTGAAGGTGACTGAGATAAGGTAAGGATGTGTATTACAAACCCTAGAGCAGCCTGTAAATATATATAAATGGTATGACTAATAAGCCAATTGTGGAGATAAAATGGAATCATAAAAATCACTCAATCCAAAAGAAGATAGGAAATGATGGTGGGACAAACAGAAAACTAATAGCAGCCTGGTATATTTAAATCCAACCATATCAGTAGTTACATTAAATGTAAATGTTTTATAAATCCCAATGAAAAGGCAGAGATTGGCAGATTGGCCAAAAGAGTAAGCCCTAACTATATGCTATCTCTAAGAAACCCACTTTAAATATAAATACACATAAAGGTTAAAAATAAAAGAATGGAAAAAGAAATAAAATTAAATCAAAAGATTAAAATAAACATGAAGTGACTACATTAATATAGGACAAAGTAAACTTTGGTAAAGAATGTAACCAGAGACAAAGATAGGCATTAGATAATAATAAAGAGGTGACTTCATCAAGAAGACATAGTTTTACTAAATGTATATGCTTAATAACAGCTTCAAAATATGTCAACAAAAACTAGTAAAACTGAGGGGAGAAAGGAAAGAATCTACACTTGTAGTTGGAGATTTCAACTCCATTATTAGAGTTCAACTCTATTACCAGTATAATTAGAAAGTAGCCACTCACACAGCCTTTTCACAAGCTTATAGTTGTGTCAGGTGGAGGGACCCCTTCAGATTTTGTGTCTGACTCTTTGGACCTGTGGGTGTGGAATTCTAAGAAATGTCAGAGCAATGAGGCACAGGGGTCCATGTGGGCAAACATCAGAACTCATGCAGTCATGCTACAAGCACCTCTGGCTTCTCCAGTGCTTTTCTGGGCCATAATAACTTTGGAAGGCATTGGCTCCAATTCAGCCACCATGTACTTCTTCTCATGCATTTATCCACAAGCATTTATTTATCAAATGTTCCTTATGAAATGTTGCACCTGTACATTTTGCTCTGTACACCAAAACTTCAGTAACTACTGATTGAATGGGATGCTGTGAATGAACCAGACATTAATCACTTTGATTAATAATAACACATAACAGTATCTCAGACCAAATCAGAGCACCACACAGCCCTCATAGGTTGTTTCATATGTGTGTTTAACATCTGAAACAAACTGGTTTAACTATAATTACACAAAAGCAGTTGGATGAGAGAGAGAGAGTAGGAAACTGGCAAGAAATCTTTTACTATCTCATGATTAAAATAGTAATAATAACAATAATAATAATAAACGCACTAGAAAGTGCCTCTGTGTCCCAGGAGCTACGCTGATAACTCTGCATTGACTCCTTCAGTCCTCCCAACAGTCCTCAAGACACAATTGGCCACATTTCGAGGATGAGGTCATGAGTATTGGGGATGCTTTACACTGTTTGCCCAGGTCGCTCAGCTAATAAATGGCAGAGTTGAGGTTCAAACCCAAGTTTGCCTGAATGAACAAACCTCACTTGAGTATGTTGGCTAAGAACAACGACTTTGAAACCAAATATTTATTGGACATTCACTTTGCTTAAGAAAGCTATTAGAAGCTATGAGGACAGGTGGGCTAACAGTGGCTTTATGGAGAGTCAGGGGGTTAAGGCAGACAGCCTCCATCTCGTAAAGCCAGCTCCCAGGACCACAATCAGAGGGCACAGGTAATTGGAGGGAGGTTGCTGATGGTCATTTCAAAGGGCAAACAGATTACAATCCATTCTCCTGCCTTGCCCAAAACAGCACTTGTTCTTAGGGATAGAATGAAAATAGCCTTTAAATTGACTTCGCCATCTGTTTGGAATAATTTTGCATAATGTGAAAAAGCTTTCTAATTTATCATCTCAGATTAGTATCAGAATTTTTAGAGGGAGATGCAAAGATTGAATTCAGTCCTTGTAGATCAGTATCACAATATTTTATTTTATACATAAGAAAAACTGAGGTGGGGAGACATGATTGTTCCCACTATCATTTATTTAGGGGTTAAATGGGGCAAAACCTCAGTTTTTGGCCTAAGAAGTCTTTATCGTTACTTTTCAAAGGATTGTGGTTTGAGGATGATGGGTGCTTGAGGGTATGAGCACTCCGAATGCTGCCCAGGAAGGGATGTAGTTGTGTTGTCTACTCTAGACATCCCAGCAGGGACGGTCACCCCGGCCGTCCTGGAAGGGAGCTTCGCCGTGATCCCTCAGGGCACACTGAGTCCCCGGTGCAAGCTGCATGCTCCACCCCTGCAGCTGGCTGCACATACCACCTCACACGTGTCTCCCATCTCCCGGCGCACACCCGCCCCTGTGTGCTCAGGGACCTGGCCTGGGTACCAGGAATCATGTGAGGCTGTGAATAGTCTGGACTGTCTCTGATATATGATGTGAGGGGGAAGAAGCCTGGACGGAGGGAAAGGCTGTGAGGATTACTGAGCATTCCACTTCCAATTTCCTGACTCCCCTCTCTGGCAACGTAGATGGGCCCGGCTTTAGGTCAGTAGAGGTGGCGGGACTCTGCGTGTGAACACAGGCGGGATCACGTCCCCCAACCAAATTGCTTATTTAGAAAACCAACCTGAAACAACCCACTTAAAAAGCTATTAAATTTCTATATATTTTTCTTTCATAACTAATACATATGTCATTTTTGACAAGATGCGTGTTACTGGTACTGTGACGCAAGCTCCGTAATGAACCGTATCGAGTTGCAGATATAATAAATAATTAGTTGAGTATTTATGCCGGCGGTAACCTATGCACTTAACTAGAATGGCACTTTATTTTCTTTCATCCTTCTGGTATGTTGATGAAGAATATATCCTGGGAAAAAAGGAACATGGTTTCCGAAGGGAGCAGAGCCCTCAGTGTCTCGTGGAGCCCCGACAAGGCTTGTGTTTTGACAAAGTCCATCAGTTGCGTAAAGAAAACCAGATTCTAATGATTACTGCCCAAACCAGCTCGGGCAAAGTGAGCAAAAAAATCTCTCTTCTCTTGTTTAGCATCTTTTATTTTTCGTCCTGGTTCAAACTGGCATCCACTTGGAAAGCGGGCTCACGGGAGAATTTTAATTTATTGATGCTCCTTGCCCTTCCTGTACGTTCCGGGCTCCTGTGTGCGTATAATGGACGACACAGATGTTTGACACCACAGCACCTCCTCATAACTCCACTCTTCAAAAACAGTTTTACAAGTACTTACTCGCGTTGGTTCCCATTCCTCACAGGAAGCTGAGGTCACCGTGAAACATGAGGCTGGGGCAGGAGCCTGCGGTCATGTGCTTTGCAGCTGGGCCTCCATCTTCTGAGCACGTTAGCGATTTATGAAACAGCCATAATTTTCAGCTTATGGACAAAGAAATAAAAGTGTTGACACCATTACTGTAACATCTGTGAAGGGAAAAATATGGGCCGATTTCTAAGTGCACAAATGGTACCAGAGTTATAAAGATTCTTTTATGCTTAATTGTATTCATTATCAGCCGTAATTATTTCAAACACGAGCAGTTTCTTCCAATTTAATGCCAACCTAAAAGGTTAAGACCTTCCAATAGAGGCTCTTCGACCTCGTGATTTGTTGGGTCTGCAAAGTTACGCTAATTGGGAAGCAGGAATGACTTCTGCGGGCACGCCTGCCTTGGTTTCAGCTTGTCTGTGCGGAGCAGATCTCTGACTGTTAACATCACAGAAGGGCACTTCCAAGCAGGGTCTGAAAGGATTCCCCGGCTTGCACTGTGAGCTGTATTGTTATTATCAGCAGAGAGACTACTGAAGCCTCCGCCTCTCCACCCCCTCCCCAGGCATCCTCGGAAGGAAGCTTCTGTAATTCTGGACTGACGTTGAATAAGGCACTGCGGGCATGTCACTTATGTATAAGAAGCTGACCTCCTTGGCTTAAGGTGATTAAGGTATGTCCTCCCTGTGTCAGCAGATAAAAACCACGGTGACAGACCCAAGCCCTCCTGTTCACTGTGGGCTGAGGTGACCCCGGAATCTTCAGCCTTCATCTAACAGGTACCCGCTTTTAAGTGGCGGCTGTCTTCAAAGGATTGTGGTCATGAAGACAGCTAGTGGCAGAGGGGTTGACAGAGCCACCATCGTGCTGGATAAGTACATGACATCCAGTGCATGTGTGTGTGTGTTTGTGTGTGTGTACATCGTCTGCACATATGTGGGCATGTCTGGGGAGTTGGAGAAGAGGTAGAGAGGGCTCCACTGCCACTTTCTAAACAAGCTCTGACTTAGCTCAAACTTTTTGCCTATAAGGCGTACTTGGGCATAGCCCTGGCGATGTTCTCCTGGCTACGCTGAGGCACACAGCCTCCTCCCTGGTAGAATGCAATTCGGGAGCCCGGAGTGGTTTTCTCAGCCCCATCCATCACCTCCTGCATCACCCTGTTCCTTGATGCTGAAAATCAGTTGTCAAAATATTAGGAACCTGACCCTGCTTCATCTCTTAATTCCTCTCCTGCCATTTGAAAGCAGCCATCCCTGTGCATTAACTGTAATAAATCCCAGCTTGCGTTAACTTTCAGAAAGTCAGCTGTCGGCCCTCGAAGATGTCAGCTTCATGGGACCATGGGACTCCCTTCCATGTTGACACATTTACCCCACTGCTAACAACAGCTCCTGGCACAATGGATCTCCTCTTAGCTTAGATACCCTAGAAAACGGCTAAGGCAGGCCTTGCGGGCCGATGTCTTACTTAAAGGTGAAATTCCAGGGCAGAGAGAGAGAAGGAAGAGGACAGTTGAAATAGGGTGGGAAGCGAGTACAGGGTGATGTGTTATCTCCCTGGCCCTGCTTTGCAACAGACTCCAAGCTACCAGACCACGGCTCGACAGGTGTACCCTCTCAGACTGGTGAGATGTCACCAGACAGACCATATGGAAAAACCATGCCCAGAGTTGTGTCCTCCACAGGGAGCAATGCAGAGGGATTCACCTGCCTGTCCCTGTCTCCCGCTGGTCAAAGTGCTCCCAGAATGGAGTCCAACCCCCCTCCCGTCTGGGTTGCGTCACTGGAAGCAGCCCCTCGTCTCACGATATAAAGTCCACCTGCTTACTCGGCTTCGGCACTCAGGCATCCAAGCCCACTTGCTCAGGACTGTGCTTCAAGACTAACGATGCTCGTGGGCTACTCGGCCCCTCCAACAACCTCACAGGCATACAGACTTCATAATCCACGTGCCCATCGTATCTGCCAGGTTGACCAAAAGGCGGTCCCAGAAGACGACTCTGCACCCTCCAAGGCGTGAGGCCGAGCCTTGCACGGTGCAAGACCAATGATCCTCTGTTTGGTACCTGGTGCCACCTCTAACAGAAAATGATAACAATCTGACAATGATTCCCTTCCAGAAAGTAATTTGGACGTGTGCCAATGAAGAGTGTCTGCCAGACGGCAGTGCACTTGTCTTTCTTCTGCCCACCACAGCAAATTCAGGTCAGATAATTAGCACTCATCGTTATGACTTATGCTTTCTGAATTTCTGCGGTACTAGGAGTAGGAGGGAAAAGTTCTGAAACCTTCCACGGGGTTGTTGTTGCCATGGCAACTACTCCCTTGGAATTCTCAGACTTATTCCCAGTCGGTGAACAGAAGATGTTCCAAACCAAATACTGAAAGAGTCCTAAAAGCCAAGCAGGAGGCGGGAGGACTGGGGGTTTGGGCAGTCCCCAGAGGCAGCAGTGAGGACAAAGTAGTCCAGAAGGACAAGGATTCACCCTCGTTCTGCCTCTCGACTGGCCTAGGGACCTGTGCCCTGCACACCTGTCCTTGTAACGTATCCGTCAGGGTGCTCCGTGCCCAGCCTCAGCACAGCAGTGTGGGCTGCATCTGGGTGCTGCTCAGAAGGTGACGCACCTCTCACTAGCTCCTGCCTCTGCAACCAGCCGGCGGCATGCCCATTGGTCGGCCACGCCCACTTTCTGGGCATCAGCGTCCGCATCTCTATAAATGAGGCTTCGGGCTGGCTACCTCCCAAGTTCTCTTTCTGTTCTAGAGCATATGATGCAGCTATTAAATGGAATCGCTGACGTTCTGGTTAACGGTTGGTTGGTTTGGGATCTTCTCCTGTAGGGCACAAACTAAGATCCCCAGAGAGGTGAGGTTGAGGCTGCCCCATCTGTAGAAAGTTCCTTGCAGGAGTGATAGCACTAGGTCTTTCTTCAGACCTTGGAGGGAGCCGGGTATTGTGCTTGCCTTTAGTTGGTTTGATCAGAAATCATTATCAGTAAGTTTTCTGTTTGTCTTCAAGTCGTTTCCAATAATATTGTGAAGAATAGAGACAGCAAGCTGAGAGGAGGACATTTCGGTCCTCGTAATTAGCTTGAGAGAGGGTCTGACTACTCCACTTCTTCAGTTGAGGATACAGAGGTTCAGAGAAGTCCAATAGCACTTAGCCACAAAGACAGGACACGTGCTGAGGCATTCATCCCAAGCCTCTGGTTCTGCTTCAGTGTCAGCCTCTGTTCAGCATCCTCTCAATGTGAGAAGAAAAAACACCTACCCAGGTCTCAGGTACCCAACGTTATTACTAGGAGAAGCCTATGGATTTGAACTTGAACCTTGGCCCTTTCTGGCTTGTGGGAAGTACTTTGCAAACAATGGATTGCTGTCCTGCCTAGAGGAGGTGTGGATGTGGGTTCAATTTTTAAGACATAGAATTACTCGGTCAAACTTAAAGAGAAAGTCTCTGAATCTGCAGATCCTCCAGGAGGAGGGGGAGACCCAGGCAGGTTGATGTCGCCTTAGAGACAATCGGCCCCCAGTGTGTGTGTGGGGGAGTTCCGGGTCCTCTTTCCAAAACACCGTGGGTGGCCTTTGTGCACCCTTTCTTTCAATCAAATGCGTCTGAAATTTCACAAGATCCAGGAGGATGATGGTTTGTACATGAAAAGCTACCTCTCCTTGAACAGCTTTTAAAAGTCTAATTTAAAATTTGAGTGTGTTTTGGGGGGATGGAGGAGACAAGGGGGACACAGGCCTAGGGAGAGGCAAGGCTGCAGGATTTAGAAGAAAGCAAAAAGGCCCTAAAGTATGCATATGCCCCGTGAGAATTTGAGCACTTGTCCCCCCAAATTTAAGGTCACTGTATACTATGGCATGCCAGAGTAAACAGCAAATGTCTCAAGCTATTTGGTTTTAGTTTCTGATTTTTTTGAGCTTTAAGTAGTTCATTCATATCTGGGAACAAAGCATCCATGTCTTAAATCTGATTTATAAATATATCTTGTTCCACACCAATTTAGAATTCAGACCCCTCCATTCCGTACTGAATTAAAATACCCAAGTCTGCCAGGAGCAGTCAGTTGAGATGAGTTTGAGGTTTTGGGTTTTTTAATTTTTGTTTTGTCTCATTTTTAAAAAAATACAGTACGAAATGATTTTAAGCAAAATTCCCGGGAAGATAATTTGGGCCAAAACAATCGAATGCTTAATGAACTCAGTTCCTGAGCCTGCTATTTTTATCCCCATTTTCATCTCCCTCCCACCGCAGCTGGGGTGGCAGCATGGCAGCAGAGAGGCAGAGCCTAACTCGGCCCTCGCAGACAGTGATGGAGCTTGGGAGGGAGGCCGTCGGCTGCAGATCTGTAGCTTGGTGCCATCCCTCCAGCCCCCCACCCAGCGGTACTTCTGGGCTGGCACAGGGACGGACGCCGAGACATCCCGGCTGCTCTCCGAGAAACGACTTCCAATTCCTTGGCAGGTTGCTAATAAACATTCACAGCAGGAAGGAGGCCATATCTGGAACCTGGAAGCATGTTTATAAGAAACGCTCACGAAGTCATCGGGGTCAAAGCTGATCTTCCTGTTATTGAACTTGGCTGAGAACGTTCCCTGGACTTTGGCAGCCAGCCGACATTCTTCATTTAAATGGAGTAGTCGGGAAAAAGGTAAGGGCGCACCTTCAGAAAAAGTCGAGCCAGCCAGGGTGCTGCCAAGGCAGGCGGGGATACTGAGCAATGCCTCTCCCTTCCCGGGGAAGTGCTCTTTTCAGGGGCACTCTCAGAAGCTCAGCTTAGAGCAGTGGGGCACCTGGTCCCTTTGGTCACACAGCAGTCACGCTGCATGTACTGACCGCATGTCACTGACCTGATGGCTTGGGAACAGGCTTGGCCTCCTCTTCTCCTGATTGTGGGCGTGACTGTGGCTGGTGGTGTCTTGTCTCTGTCCCAGGGCTGTGCAGCTGGCCAGCAGGGCTCTGACTCCACCAGCCACAGGACAAGGGGTCATCCTGCAAACCCGCCATTCACTGAGGCCCCTATGTTTCTTTCCTGGGAAAGTTTCCGGTGGGGTCGTCCATTCACACCAGTGAGTGGGGAGGCATGGCCAGAGGGCTCTTGCAGGAAAAACACACAATCACAAAGCTTCATTCTCTAGGTTAAGTAGGCTTTTATGAGCCCTGGCAAAGCCGGCTCCCCCAAGCTGTGAAACCCCGGGGGCATTTATCATCTACCTGCGATGGCTGTTTCCACATCAGGGTCTCTGTGGGAAGCCCTCGCTCGCTGGGTGGTTTGTTTTTTAACTGAAGCTGTTGCAGGCTCTCTGCTGTGGCGGCCCCAGCTTTTACCATCACGGGAGCCTTCTTACTTTCACCATATTGAAAAGGCATTTCCTAAATTCATAATGTTTTAGACACATTATGGTCTTAGGATTGGATTGTGAAGTCTGCGTGGAAGAGGGTCTGGCCTGCCCCTCAACTCTGGCCTCACTTCCTTAAGGAATTGGTGAATGCAAATACGACAGTTTTATATTTTTACAGCTGCCCATATTTTCTCATTTAATTCTCATAACTCTGGGCAGGAAGGCAGGGGTTACTATTCCCATTTCTCAGATAAGGAAATGGAGGTTAAGGAAACATGTGTGATGCACACAACCCTGTGTTTTGAACCCAGGGCTTCTGATCCCCACGTGGCCTTTCTCCACCCTCTAGCCCCCTCCCCATCCCGGGGTAGCTCATCACTGTACACCCAGCTCCCGGCCTCTGCCAACGCCGGGGCCCTAACCTGGCTTCTCCCACCTCATCATACATCCCTCCAGGCAGAGGGCTTTCCAGAAATGGGCACAGATGAACCACAAGCCCTCAAGCACTGGAATTCCATACACAATGTTAAGTCTTCTATTTTCCTTTTAGAACTGTCCTTCCTTTAGGTCATCTCATCACTAAATCTTCACTCAGGTATGTCGAAGGCTGGTCCTAATGCTTGTGTATTTGAGGGGCCTGTGCCCACGTGCCCACAGCCTGCAGCAGCCGGAAGCACAGTGCTGGGGGTCTAGGGAGGGAGCGAGGAGTGAAAGATGTACGGAGTGTCAGCAGCACTCCCCGAGGGTCCTGGAAACCCTCGGGAAGGGAATAGGACTTCATGGAGGTTCAAGTCGAGATTGTCTTTGACTTAAAGCACGGGGAGACTCAAGGAAGCTGGACATCTGGGGGCGCTTGGGTGACCCTGGTCAGACTTGGCAGTTGGAACGTCATCCTCTGGGTTCCCACTCTGGGGGATGGGAAGCCATCAAGGGCTATTGGGATATGATGGTTGCACATCCAGATTTGTGTCTGGGGACTCTCCCCCTGGCAGAGAGGAAAGGGGGAAACAGGTGAGGAGTCAGGAGAAAGTCCCAGAAGGAAAAGAAGACCAAGTGAGGAAACAGCAGGTGGCTACAGCCTGGAGACTGCAAGCCAGGCAGGAGGGTGGGATTTGGAATCTCAGAGGAGGAATCTGTGGACTTTGAGATTTATGAGGAAGGGATTTAGGGAGAGGATAATATAGGAGTTTCTGATTTGGGGGGACCTGGGTTGGGTACGCACTTGACAGCCTGGAGAGGAGGGTTACAGGAGGAGTAGGATTTATTGGCATATCGTGGGGCAGGGAGGAAAGGATGTCGGTGAGAAGGAGACACACCAGGGTCTTTAAAACTTTGGTGGGAGGTGCTCACAGAACATTAGGGCTGGCATTTGGACCTGAGGCCGGGACCAGACCAGGGATCTGGGAGCTTCTATCCTCACTCACGGTGAGGGAGCTGACAAACCTCCTAGAGGCAAAAGGCGCGGAGGGCGAGAAGAGGGTGGTCCTGGGGCGATGCTGGCCCAGAGGCAGAGGGGCCCAGGGAGGTGCCTCCATTTTCCTTCCCGCTGACGTTCAGGAAAGCCACACGTTGCTATGTGGGTGAGTCCCCAAAAGCCTTCACCATCAGCAAGTACCCCCGAGCCCTGGAGCTGAGGAACCTTGGCCACTGCAGCCGCAGTTCTATTCACAGAGGTGCCTTGAGGAGAGAGTGCTGGGTCTGTCTGTTCATAACTCCCCTCTCCTCCTTCTGTTTCAGGCAGCTCAGTCCACTGTGCAAATTAAAAACAAAGAAGCAAGCAAGAGCACTTCTTCAAGGGATATCTGGCCTTTGAAACCTCCTGGCTCTGCTGGCCAGGATGGCAGAGATGGTTTGATCACAGTTCAGCATCAGTGCCCCATGGGAACCTTTGCATGCCACTGGCTGCATCCTTGTTCTGCAGGACACCTCCTCTTCCTGGGCTCTGGTCACCCTGGAAGAGGGCTTCTGCCCAGTAAGCACATGTCAGAGGAGTCCCTCACTGCTGGCTGGGCCAGGCAGCTCTGCTGACAATCACAGTGGCTCTGCCACAAAAATGTCAATGGGTGACATTGCTCGTGGATAGAAATGTCCACTCCTGAATTAGGGCAAGAGGTACCCCAAGTGCAGAGAAGCTCCCGACTCTGTCTCCAGAATCTTCTGAGACCACCATCAGAGCTGGCTTGCCTCCTGGTTGAAGGCTGTCTGGATGAGAGGGACGTGCAGTAATTCCCCTGGGGTGATAGGCCAGCAGGACAGTGCCAAGGTGTGGGGAAGGCTGCACCTGTGGCAAAGTGGAAGGCCTGTGAGTCCCAGTGAAGATGCTGTGGGAAGGAGGCTGGAAGCTGATGGAGGAAGTGCCTGCACAAGTGTGGATTTCCCCAGGTTGTCAAAGGCGCCTCCTTCATGCCGGAGCCCAAGGTTCCTGCTTCACCGTCCTTTCCGGCCCCTTCCCCACTGACTTAGAGACCAGCGCCGCCCTTACCCGCTTCTCCTTCCTGCACTGGGGCAACCACTCCTCCTCACAGCTGCCTCCACACTCAGACCTAGGTCAGCCCTGCTTGGGGGAAATTTTTTTCACAAGGATCAGCTGAGAAATAAAGATACGAGACCAATACTTCATTCAGTTTGTAGTGATTCTTATGGCAGAAACAAATTAACACAGAATAAAAGTGACAGTGGCTAAAATGCATATGGTCAAATTGTCAAAAGACTCAAAATGTCTTGGCAGACCTACATCTGTAAAAATGATCTAGAAAATATTGGAATTGAAAATTATGATGACTGCAATAAAAAGTATACACTGGCAAAAGCTAAGATTAATTTTCAAAATATGTGGACAAAGAAAGATTTGTGAATCAAAGCTTGACTGTGAAATTTACTTGGGAGAGAACTGATTTTGATGAAAATAATTTAGCTAAATAATTTCTCAACCAACTTTCTGTACAGAAGCTTAATACTTCAAGTGTTTCTATTTTAATTTTAAATTGGTTTAACTAGACTTGCTCCAGAAAATACTTTCTCCACAAAAACTCGGTACTGATATAATTATGTTTCAGACACTTGCACTCATAAAATCTTATCAAAGTATTTCCAGAATGTAAAATATGGGGACTAAACAGCAGAATCAAAATGCTATAAACCAACTTCTGGTTCCAGACAGAATGGAATAGACAAACGTCTTCCTAATGCCCTCACCGCCCCTAAGTACAGCTACAAAAACACAGAGGTTATATACAAAATAAACATATGGCACTGAATGGGAGAAGAAAGAACACAACTGGCTAGGAAACGAGCTCCTTGAGAAACAGCACAGTGGTGAGTGCCCCGGGTTTTTCTTTTGCCCCCTATATATCCTGAATGAGACGCCAGAGGGGCTTGCAGCCCCCAAACATCAACTGATACAGATATTTAAAAGCCTAAGAAAAGCTTGTTTTCTCTAGCCAAAACACCAGGACACGAGTTATTTAGATATTACCACGGATGAAAATTATCCACAAATGAAAATTTTGATAAATTAGACTTTATCAAAATTTAAAACTTTTGTTCCACAAAAGACCCTGATAAGAGGATGAAACATCAAGATACAGACTGGGAGAATAAATCTGCAAAACACACATCTGACAAAGGACCCATATAAAGAATTCTCAAAACTCAACAGTAAAAGTACAAGTAATTCAATTAGAAAATGGGCAAAAGACAGACCCTTCAGCAAAGAGGATAGATAGATGGCAAATAAGCACATAAAAATATGTGCAACACCAACATGTATTAGGGAAATGCATCCTAGAACCACAATGAGATATTACTACACATCTATTGGAATAGCTAAGATAAAAAATTGTGACAATACAAGATCCTACCAAGGATCTTTAATATACTTTTGTGTGAAATGCAAATGGTACAAATTCTCTGGAAAATAGGCAGTTTCCTAAAAATCTAAGCATGTAATTATATGACCCAGCAGTCACACTCCTGACCGTGTACCCCAGAGAAATGAGAATCTCTGTCCACCCAAAAATCTGGGTGTGAGGGTTCACAGCAGCTTTATTTATAAAAGCCAAGTGCTGGAAACAGCTCACATATCCTCCACTGGGTCAATGGCTAAATACACCGCTGTGCGCTCTATCACGGGACCCTGCTCGGCAGTGAAAAGGAGTGAACTAACACACACAGAATAAGTCGGATGGATCTCAAGGGCATTGTGAGGAGTGAAAAAAGCCAATCTCAAAAGTTCGTATACGGCAGGATTCCATTTATGTAACGCTCTGTTGCTAAGGTGGTTACAGACATAATGAACAGATTAGTGCTACAAGGGTTTAGGGATGGGAGGCAGCGGAAGGAAATGCTATGACTCTAAAGGAATAGCACAGAGATCTTCTTGGTGGTGGGAGAGCTCTGCATCTTGACTGTGGTGACTACACCAACCCACACCTCTGACAAAATTTCATGGAACTAAATACACACACACGAGTGTGTGCCAAACCGGCAAAATCAGAATAATGTCTGTGAATTGTCCCAATGTTAATTTTCTGCTTTTGGTACTGTGTAATTACATAAGCTGTTGCCATTGGCTAAAGCTGGCTGAAGGCTTCATGGTGACGCTCTGTATCACCTTTGCAACTTCCTGCGAATAGATAACTCTTTCAAAATAAATGGTTAAATGCAATGCTATGTACCCATGTGCCTAGGCTTTAAAGAAGCCATGCCTTACTCTTAGCTCAAAAATTCTCTGACCTGACCCATCTGGGCTCATTCCCAAATCTAACCTTGACAGTTAACAAGGATTGTTTTTACATTGATAATATTTGCCATTTTCCAAACCTAGCAAATTCCTTTGAATCCCTATGGTTTTACATATGCCATTTTCTTCATTTAAAGACTATTTATGCCCTTTCTCAGGCATAATGTCAGCTCTTCTTAGAAATTCAGTTCCAAATTTATTCCTCTGGTACTCGCATTTTAATGAGATTTAAATATATCAATGATATATTATTAATATATGGATTGCATATTGATAAAAATTGTATAAATACATATTTGTGTGTATATATGTTGCATATCATACAGCAATCATGTATTATATAGCATATATCATATTATAACTGAATCACAGCTCGTCTTACAGAAACATAGTTTTGATGGTAAAGGGTAGCAGAATGCGTCACCCAAAAATATGCCTCTTAGATGTAAGAAATATTTGAGCTGATTATTTTGAGAAACTGCAGACACAAGAGAAGCTCTGAAAACAGAGTAGAAGTAGGGGAAATTTACCTTCATAAAAGCCCGTCCATCTGTCAGTGTCTCCTGCTCAGTGGAGAAAGTACCCACTGAAATCTGCGTCGCAACGTCACCCTTGTTTGCCTGCTTTTCCTGTCACTTCCCAGACTGGTCTCTCACTCCCAACATCTTTCTTCTGTCTTTAGGTGTGCACGTTAAAAAACTTCTGTTTGTTTTGCTCTTGTTAATCTTTTATCATAGAGGGTCTCAGCCAGGAGCTCAGAAAGGTAGAGGGAATGTTGTTATTCCTCCTCTACAATGGGAATAACTGTGATTCGGTCGCCAAAGGAGAAATGAATCTACGTACTTTTAATCTACATGACCAACCTGAAAGCCTATGTGTGTGGGTACATGTACGTATATACACACATGCATGTACATGCTGTTTTGGCTGTACGTCAACATACATCAAGATATATACGTGTATACATATATATGACATGGTATATAATGTGTATAAAATATATATGTATATTTTCTATATGTACCTATAAAAAATGTCATGGTGTGACATATATACATTACACATCTATAATACATATTACATGCATACAGACATACACCCATGCATGCTATATTGGCTATCTATCTTTCTACTGAATATGTCATGATACGACACGGATCTATATTATACGTGTTTCTATCTTGCACAGGTGCATACACACGCACACAGGCTATCACTTGGTCATGACATTTGAAATTCTGATAGAGAGTTCCCTGCACCCACCCCTCTTCGATGACTGTTGTGTCATGGCTTTCTCAGAACGACTCCCCTGACCAGTGTCTTTTTTTTTTTTTTTACATCTTTATTGGAGTATAGTTGCTTTACGATGGTGTGTTAGTTTCTGCTGTACAACAAAGTGAATCCCCTATACATACACATATATCGCCATATCCCCTCCCCCCTGCGTCTCCCTCCCCCCTCCCTATGTCACCCTCTAGGTGGACACGAAGCACCGAGCCTGACCCGGGTCCCAGGTGAGGGTCAGGATGCTGTGCTGGAGTCATGTGCCCCTGGTCCCCCTCAGCTTAGGACCTTCTGCCAGAGTCCACGCCAGGCCGGGGGCTCCTGCTGCCCACCAAGGCAGAGCTCTGGGCGCAGACTCCTGGACTCCAGGCCAAACTTTCTTCCCTCTTTCCAAGGATTCTGCATCTGGTACCCGGAGCCCCAGGCTTTGACTGCAGGGGGAGGGGGAGGGGGGCAGCAGCTACTGTCCCCTGCCCACCCCCCTCCCTGGCCAGTGGCTCTCCGGACAGGACCAGGCATCCGCCCACCTCACAGCTCCAGGGTCTGGAAGGCTCGTGGAGCAGAGGCGAGAGGACCCTCAGAGTGGTGGTGACTGCTCTTTTTGGAGAAACTTTTGCCAGTGCTGCCTCTCTGATTTACAATCCCTGTATCCTTAATCTGGCTGGAGGGTCCAAGATGGGTAAAGTCAGTTCTTAGCCATATCCTTTGTGAGTTCTGAGCATGGCAATCTGTCACATACTCACTTCAGTGACAGAAGTGATAGAGAGTTACTATCCTTTACGAAAAAGCAATTACATTTTGAACTGTTTGGTGATGAAATGGATCAAGAGAGGAGAAGACAAATCAGTCTTTCCCTAGTGGCCTTTGCAAGAAAACTCCCAGGGTTCTGAGACCCCAAAGTCCCTTTCACATTGAGCATCCAGAACATTCTATGCTAAGCACTGGCCATATGGTCCCTTAAGCCAGGTGCAAAAGCAGCCACTGTTGACCCAACACCATCTCACACACCCTGTGACTGGCCTCAGCCACCTGAAGCTTTACTGGCCTGGGACACCCGGTCTTTCAGAGGGCTTGATGGGAAAACAGTCTTTGGGGCCCTTCTCCATTTTGAAAGGAGGTGGAGGTTCACGCAAGTAGGTGAGGTTGGCAGTTTGCTCTCTTGATGGAACTCAAAGAAAGCCTTTAGAGGGGGGTCCTCTCTCAGGTCATCTGCTGTCTGAGTAAGCATGTGTTAAAAGATCCTAGTGGGAAGACCTGTTCCAGGTAGAGTTTACATACGTGTGGCATTTGTATTTTACGTTCCTTTGACCTCGTGGCTTCTCTCCAATTGTTTCAAGAGCTTAGGCATGCTTGTTATAGAGTTGGAACTTTTTAAGACAGGGAAGCAAAATGTCATAAAACTGCAACGTCTAAAGCATCAGGTATAATGGAAAGAATTCCATTATTTGTTTCAGCTGCGGGCCTGAAGGGAAAGGTCCAGAGGGGTAGACCCAGCCCCTGCCCAGGCCAGCAGGGGGTCTCCTGGGCTCCGAGGGCTCGTGGCACCGGGTGACAGCCGCTCAGGGTATGGCCACACCAAGACGTGCTTTAGACTCGCTGGGCGGGCATCTGTGTGCTGGGGCTGTTTCAGAAGGTTGATCACTGACTTACTCCAAACCAGTGAGAGATTCAAGAAACCTGGACCTCGGGAGTTTGCAGGACCTGGCAGAGTGGACCCTCTGCCAGCCTCAAGCAAAATCTAGAATCCCGCTCTCTTCTGCATTTGGTGATGAAGGGGAACCTCAAACTGATCTGGGTCAGGCTTTGCTCAGAGGGAGAGAGAAACCGGCAGAATGGGAAGCATGGTCTGAACTCGTGTTACTACAGCAGCACGTTTTTCAGTTCCCTAGACATGCGTAAGCCCGTGGACCGGCAAGGGATGGGAGGGAGAGACTGGGGGACCCTCTGGGCAGGTGGGTGGAGGAGGCCGCTGCCAGGCGGGCACCACCGAGTGCCAGCTGTGTGGCCGTGGGCAAATGGTCTAACCCCACCGAAGCTGTTTTCTCTTCCGTAAAATCCTTTGGTGAGGTTTCCCTGCTGGAGGAAAGCAGAAGAGAGCAGGCACTGACTCTAGGAAGTAAAGGTATTTGGGTTTTACTGTATTAGGAGATCGGCTTTTCTGTTTCAGTCAGGAGATAGAGCTGCCCCGGGGAACTCCATCATTATGTCAGGCCTCTCAAGTCAGAGCCGTCTTCTGGATGGCAGTTCTGACCATGTGACCACAGGGCGCGTCTCCATCCATGGACGTGACCTGACACACGGTAGTCCGGGCCTCATAGCAGCCTGCACCAAGCCCTGTGGACGTCCTATATGCCAGGGGACTCAGGACTCAGCTTAACCAGCAAATTCTCAGGACACCGTGACTGAGCACTTCCCTGTATGTCTTAAACGGGCATTTTAAACGCCTCCAAAGGGGTGAGTGTCAGACGTAGTCCTTGCTGCCGCTGTCCTAGAGCGCGCCTGGCCCGTGGCCTGTGGCTTCACGTAGCATCCTGGGCCCAGTTGCCTGACGGAGTTGGCCCTGGGTCCTGATGCTGAGTTAAATACATTAATAAACATGTTTTCAGGGATCCCTCCTCCCTGAAATGTGCCCTGATATCTAGCACATTAACAAGTAAGTGCTATTAGGGGAATAGATACCAGAATTATACCATCAGAAATCATATTTAGGGGCAAAATCCTTTCCCTCTTGTGATCGCAAGCTGGCTTTTTTATTTTAATAAAAAAAAAGAAGTGATGACTAGCTCTACCCTCCTCGGCACTTAAGAAAGGGACATTTCAGACACAGGGAGCTTACCTCTGGAATTAAAACTCTGACAATCTGGGAAGCTTCGGTTTGTTTTAATTCTGGAAGCAAACTAAGACTGTATTTTCTAAGGAGGAGGAAGAAAGAAAGGGTCAGACAACGAATGAAAAATAACTTATGTTCGAGGCACAGATTTTCCAAAAACGAAACCCAGAATTGCATCTTGTACAAAGTAGAAATTTGTCATTATTATTATTTAAAAGAGAGTGTAAGGGTCTTCCTTTGTCTGAGAGCCTTTTCTTGTCCAATTCTCCCCCAGTGGCATTTTTCATGCCTCGGTCCCTGTGCTCATTTTAGGAAAATCACCCAGGTCTTAGAGACACAGTATCTATTAATTCAATTGTACTCATTGCAAAAAACACAGAAGAGAGTCCAACCTGGCAAGGTTTATGCCATTTATCTTGAACAAAGACCAATTTTTCTGTCACCAGAGCTACCAGAGGCCAGGCTTCTTCAGAGACTGAAGTTTAAACCCCTGTTTATTTGGCTATGGCACCAAACAAAGCCTTTTCTTTATGTTCCAGCAGTTTTGGAAAGCCAGCTGTTCTAAATTTGGTTTAAAACATTTGTTAAAGTCACCAATAAATGAAAGAGAGAAGGAACCGAGCTGGCTTTGCATGAGGAAAACGCTCTCAAGTTTCCTTAAACAAGACAGGCTTTCCTTCTAGATCGGTTCTATATTTGAGGGTCTTTCGGGGATTGTTTCCATCCAGGCCTGCAGGGGAAGGCTCTTCCATCCTGCCTCTCCTCCTGGGAGCCCAGCTGCCCTGACGCCGGGGAACCGAGGGCCAGCCCAGCAGGCTGAGAGCAGTAGGTAGGCTGAAACTTCAGCGAGCTTGGCAGGAGGGGCAAAGAGACCCCAGGCCAGCTGTCAGGACCGCCCCCCTCCTCTGCCCACAGTCCCAGGTGCAAGAGCATTTTCACCATGAACGTGATTGAGTGGGTCGCCAATGAGCAGCGCTGGGAACGGAAATCCTTGATTAAGGAGCACTTCCAACACTGCGCTGAGATCACCTGTCTGGAGTAAAAGGCTAACCTCCTCCTAGACACGGCAAGGCCCAGAGAGGCAGACCCCTCCCCTCCTAGACCCCCATGCCCATCACTGGCTCTCAGAGAGCTCAGGGCTCCCTCCACTCAGAGGCGGGCTCTGAAATGCCCCTACCAGGAAATGTAACCACCACGAATGAGTATATTATGTGCAGCAATCCTCAGATTCTCGGACCTTTATCACAGAACATTGAACAGAATTGCAACATTTCTAAAAACAGAGGATCTAAGCTAAACACGTCGCCAAAAACAAAGGTTCCAAGTGATGGTGGCTTCTTTCTCCCCCAAACACAACACACATCATGAGGACTCAGAACTCCTCTTGGCAAACCGCTTTTGAGTCCTCAATCAATGCGCTGAATGGGACACCCCCTTCCACCTGGGGGCCCTTGCCCTCACTGACCCCACCTCACAAGGAGGCCCTGCCTCGGCCTACTGCCCATCACACCCTCCGCCTTCAGCCTGTCTCACGCCCCGCCCCCCTGAATTTTCCCAAGTCTGCTTTGACCCCAGAGCCCTATGTTGGCGTTGTTCCTACCTTCACTCTTCCAGGTACAAAGCTCATCTCTCCATCTGGGCCCTGAGCCTCTTGGGGGCTGGGTGCCTGTGGGACCCATGGCCACCAGGACAGGCGTGACACCCAAGGAACACGAGTCCCCACATCAGAAGTCTCCTGAATGAAAACACTTCCTCACGTGGCATTATAATATGTCACGGTGAAAAAAAAGTTTCCCAAGATCCAGTGAGGTAGGTGTGCTGAATGCTGAATGCAACCCAGAACCGTATTGTAGCCCTCCTGACATTTCCAAAATAGCGACCAATAAATGCTGCTATTTACGCGTGCCCTACTGGTGACACTATTGAACCTCTTGGCTGCACTGCTCCGGGAAGGTCACAGGCCGAAAGCAGTGTGAATTGGAACCGTGTCCAAACTGGAATTTTATCTGGCACCATTTGGCTTAAACTTGGATTGCTGAGCTCCAGGCTTTACTCAGACTGGAATTATTCAATAGAGGGCTCGCTGTTGTGTGGCATTTTGTAAAAGTGTACACGAAAAAAAAAGAGAGAGGAAAAAAAACTTGGGCATGCTGCCCACATATGTATTTTGTTTGGAAAGGACCATTTTCTGAACTCCAGGAATGAAAAGGAGATCTAATTTATTAGCATTTCAAAAATCGTCTCGGCCACAGAAGGGGTAAACAGGGCGATTGTGATTAATCTGAATTGAAAAGGCGTATTTTGTTTCTTAGATCCCTAAACTATCCAAGCTACATGTTTTGTAATACTTCAGATGTTTTTTTCCTCCCTAGCCTTCAGAAGTGACAGAGAAAAATCCATTTCTTGGCTGGAGTAATCTCAGATAAATTAATATCATTTTTCATATAAATTTGTTTGGGGATACTTGAAACTGTAGCATAACCTATTGGTTTCATTATTTGAATAAAGTTTGAGAAATCCTACAGCTGTTTGCTGTCTAAATTTAAACCTACTGTCCATTTCAGCTGGTTTTCACTTAATGTACATTTCACCTGGTGCCTCAATAATGTTTTAATATAAAAGTACAGGCTTGTGAAACATCTGCTTAAGCTTCCTCTGAACCTTAATAGCGACAGCAGGGGTAAAAATTAGCAGTTTTGTTTTCCAGGGCTTGAAAGTTTTTCCTGGGCTGCTTCCAAAAACTTGGTTCCTCATTTCTTGACATTTTTGGAGTTTGGAATCAATGACCCACATTGCCCTTCCATAAGAGTGTCAAGCGTAGAATAAAAAATTGCATCACATCATTTTTCATCATGGCCAGATGAGGTCTGAGTGGAGGAACGAGGAACAGGACAGAGCGAACATCTGAGAAATTGGCTTTGCAAGCTGGAATGCGATTCTGCTCAAAGGGGCCACTTTTTTCCCCCCTTTCTCTCCAAAACAGGCAGGTTGTAGACAGATCTGGGTCTTAGCCTGCCACCCCAAGGGCCCCGATGTCAAGAAATAGTGATAGAACACCGTTCATTTAGGCAACATCTGTAACGCATATAGCAAATTATTAATAGCCCAATATGCCAATCTGCCACTGTGCATTTTTGACATAGTGGGGCCTGGAGCACGGAAGTTTTGCAGCTCAGAAATGAAAACGGTGCTCCCGATGAAAATTAAACACAGGTGCTTTGAATTTGCGTGCTCGAAAGTGAACATCGCTGGCTGCTTTGTGGGGACCAAAAGTGACAATGCTTCCAGCCCGGCTAAAAGGTTAACGGAGCTCGTCTTCTGCGTACGTAGGCATCAGTGTTATCGACATGGTGTTCTGTCACTGGATGCTGGTGGCTGCGATGCTGGTGGTACTGTGAAGGGCCAATTATGCAATGGAGGGTGCTGTGGAGGACCAGGGAGTGGAAGCCTTTTGCTTACAAAGAAAACACACACAAAGCCGCAGCACAAATCAAAGCCCACGGCGAGCGGGAGCTGCTTTAGATTCACCGTGTGCCATCCCCTAATTATTAGCCACCACTCAGGATTTCTGAGACAACTTTCCTCCTTCCACTGCAAACCTTCACCTCTATTTTCCTTTCTTTCTTTTTTTAAACGGTAACAAAATCTTATGTTCATTGCTTACAAATTAACACAAGGAAAACAACCTTTTTCTTTTTCCTGGAATGTCGTCGTTTGAATTTCCCAACTACCTGCATCTGTATACTGCCTTTGTTTTGAAACCACTTTGCTTAGCGTCTGCAGAGTAAAGGCTGTGCTTGAACTTTCTGCCATATTTTAGCTGCTTTCCCTTGACTTCACGTTAACCTTAAAGATGCTGCTGCAAGGCACTCAGGGAGTCGCGGACTAACCCACACGAACCTCACGTTTGCCAGTTCTCACCCTCCGCCAACCTTTTTTATGAGCAGACACTTCCGGGATGAACTCGGCACCTGTCTGCAAACCGTTATGCTGCTGGGCAGAGAGTGGCATTGAGACAGATGGAGGCCAACGTGTTCTCAAACCCAGCTGTAACGGGGCAAAATCCTGAAAACTGTTCACATGTGATTCTTCTGTCTTTGCCAGAGTTACCTAGAGGACACCACTGCCTGATGGGTCATTAGGATCCATCACCCAGGGAAAGAAAGGCAGAGCGGGATAATTTCCAGCTCTGTGCAGGCACATAGGAAAAAATGATGATGCCAGGCAAGAGTTTTGCCAGTAGGACAGCTGTGGGGAAATGGCATTTGCCAGATTTTTCAGCACCTCCTTCTAGCCTATTCAACTGAGCTTGAGGACTCAGCCTGAGTGTGAGGGCTGTGGCCCACCTGCCCATGACAGGGAAAGCAGAGGAAACAAGGCCCCTTCTCCAGCTCTGGGGATAAGACAGGGCACAAGGCAGGAGAGTGGGTTGGGCAGGTCTTAGTCTTAATTACTGAGATGTTCAGGGCTTCCCTGGTGGTGCAGTGGTTGAGAGTCCGCCTGCCGATGTAGGGGACTCGGGGTCGTCCCCCGGTCCAGGAAGATCCCACATGCCGCGGAGCAGCTGGGCCTGTGAGCCATGGCCGCAGAGCCTGCACGTCCGGAGTCTGTGCTCCGCAATGGGAGAGGCCACAACAGTGAGAGGCCCACGTACAGGAAGAAAAAAAAAAAAAAAAAGATGTTCAGGGACCTCCAAGGAGGCATCTTAGTTGCTTTACGTTCGTATAACAAAAACACCAGAGGCTAGATGGCTTGTAGACAACAGAACTGTATTTCTCACGATTCTGGAGGCTGGGAAGTCCAAGATCAAGGTGCTGGCAGACTCTGTGTCTGCTGAGGCCCCCCTCCTGGTTCACAGACGGCTGTCTCCACATGGAAGAAGGTGTGAGGGACCTCTCTGGGGTCTCTTCTTATAAATAGGGCACTGATCCCACTCACAAGGGCTCCACCCTCATGACTTATCACCTCCCAAATGTCCCATCTACCAACACCATCCCCTTGGGGGTTAGGGTCCAACATATGAATTTGGGGGGAATAATTAATACTGAGTCCAGTGCAGGAGACCTTCTTGTTCTCTGTCCTGCTTGAGACCCCAGGTGGCAGCTGCCAGACAGCCTGGTATAGGTGCTGGCTTCAAGCAGCGGCAGAAGTCGAGTGAGGCCAAACCACAGAACTCTGAGCCAGCTGATGGGAATGGTCACAGGTGGAGAAAGCAGGATGCCCTGGGGACCACACGGACAGCAGGGCTCCAAATCTTCTCCTCCACACCCCTCTGCAGACCCCTGGGTAGGAGGGGGAGAGGGGAGGGCAGCCTCACAGCAATTGACCACATATCTGCAAGAGAAAACAGAGAACTACCTGAAGGGATCCTTTAAATCATCGGGTCTGAATGAGCTTAACACCAGGCTGGTTATTTAGCTACTTTTTTCCCTACTAATCAATAGGTAGGTAGTGGTGAGCAGCATTAGTTATAAATAAAACGATTTTGTGTTTCTCTCCACATGAACTGCAATATGTCAATTCTGGGAAAGTTTCACGGTCGAGTAAACTGTGGATCTGTTCGCTGTGTTTCCTCCCCAACCAGGTAGAACTGCCAACACGGAAGAGGATTCTCTTAGGAAAAGTGCCAGAACGCCTGGAGCTCCCGGGATGCTCCTGTTTTCTGTGGTTACAGCCAAAGGCTCCAATGTGTGCCCGAAGCTAGGGAGAGAGGGCCATTTTATCCCAACGTGTCCTGAAACCCTCTGTGTACCAGACCCGGTACTAGGTATGGGGGAAACACAAGGTACCCTTGAGGTACCTTAGATTGGAGGAAGAGAAAGGCTTTGATCTGGCTGACCCTGAAAGACAAGGGTGGTCTTACCTCTCATGGAAGAGTTCAGCCCATTGGCAGGTTATGTAACATGGTTTACCTGGATTTACCACTTGTACATATTTTTTTCCATTGTTGTTTCTTCTTCTTCCTTTGTTTCTGCTGATTTGATCAGATTACTAGTCATTCCTTCTCTCCTTGTTAACTTGACCGTTTTGCTCTGCCTTTTTTTGCCACTCTCTGCCACCTCCTGCGTTGGGCATCTTCCACTCCTCCCACAGCCCGTCTCCACCCCTGTCCTCCACCCTGTGCCCAGGGGCTGAGCTGGCTGCCTCATCGGGCTTCCTTGCTCTGGGTGTCTGGTTAGCCTCAGATGATGGGGGCATCAGATGGAAACTGGGGGAAAGGTGCTTGTGCTCAGTACTCGGATCCCGCCTGGAGCTCCCGGGATGCTCGTGTTTTCTGTGGTTACAGCCAAAGGCTCCGATGTGTGCCCGAAGCACACCTTCCATTCCAACTGCAGCCCCCAAATGTGGTTGGAATCCTTGGGGGAAGAACCTCAGTTCCTGCCAGCACTTCCCTCCACACCCTGGCGACTGTTCTGGCTCCATGTCCAGACTCTGGTCCCGCTGACCCTGCCCCCTCCTCTTCCCATCTGGGTCAGGGGCGGCAGAGAATCACAGATCCCTGGGGCCCTGTGAGTTCCCAATTGGAGTGTGCTTCCCGCTGGGACGGGCTGAGAAAACTCCCCTTCTCGGGAAAACTCAGACAAATATTTCTCTAAAATGATGTAAAAACAGATTCTAAGTCTTCCCCCCAAAGATATCCTATTCCTCCACTCTGCTGTGACCCTCAATTACTTTCCTACCCTCGCGTCCCCAGACGAGGCCTGGGAATGACTTATTTCCCCCTTTCACAGCCCCCCACTCACTCCCGGGTTTGCCGGGTAATTTATTACTTGATTTCAAGATTATTATTAGAATTTCCTTTGCACTGTGTCTATTCTGTCTCGAGAACCTCAGGCCTCTGCAGACATTCTGCTGTCATTCACTCAGCTGTAACTGCACAGTGAAGACGCGTCTGGCCGCCGTGTCTTCCCTTTACTGTCCTCTGTCCCTGTCCGATAGGTTCCTTTGAACATAATGTTTTAAAATTAACAGTTAAAACAACCGCTTTGGATCAGTGAGAGGCATACTCCTGTTCATAATCTCTTAGGAAGACACTCGGGTTGTCAGTGTGGAGAATTCGAGCCCAAGGCAGCGTGTTTCCTACCTTGATTTTCAACTACCCAGTTATGAAACTCTAACTCTGCCCTTAGATCCTTGGGATTATCAGACTTTGGGGTCTGATATTTCGCCCAGAAATTATGAAGAGATTTCTCTCTGAAGACCAGAGTTTCCCTGCCTGTTGCCTTTGATGTGTAAAGTTTCCTCAACAGCTGGAAGGTGGGATTATCTTTCAGTTTCAGGAGATAATAGTGAATGGATTCTTATCCATTGTTTGGTAATATTTGGCACCGGAAAAAAAAAAAGTTTTACACTCTGTTTCAGTCTTTGGATGCAGTTTCGGAGAATGCTCAATACTATGTAATCAATTTCTTCTTTTCAACGTGTAGTAAAATCACCAAGTATTAGAAAAGATAAACTCCGGGTTTTCAATGTGTTTGAGCCCAGTTTGATCTAAAAAACAAACAAACAAACAGACCACTTGAGCTTGAACTTTAAATATCATATTTCAACCCTGAGCTGCCAGGTGCAGCCTATTCAAGGACCAAATACCTCGCTGAGACATGCCTCTGAGTAAGCTACTCAGAATGGCTCTGCAGACGTCACCAAGGCCAAGCAGACATGTTCTAACCCACATCCTGGAAGTTCAAGAGGCTTTTCCCTTGACCTTCTGAGCATTTCCGTGGGGAGGAGCCGTGCCTTGTGTGCTCTCTGCTCAAAGGATGCGTGCGCGGGTGCTGCCGGAGGGTACTCACGGCTCTCACGCCTTGGGTGGGAGGTCCAGGGCCGACTGCCGCCTTCCGTGAACCGAGCAGATCTGCACTGCATCAGGTGCCATCACCTGTGTTCAGGTGCCACGTGATCCAAAGTCTTGCCGCAAAATATGCTTTTCCATCACAGTTTATAAGATAAATATTAACTGAATTCAAAATCTCCTCTCTGGTAGCATTGATTGGCTGTGATGAAGTGTTGACAAGCCGAGGCCATGAGCGCTTCCCTGGCACAGAGACCATGCCCTCCTGCCCTCGGTGGTTCTGTCCACCTGGAAAGCTCAGTAGCATCTGCCCTGCGCACACGCAGGAAGTTTCCCTAACACAGGTTGCAACGTGCAGCAGCGCCGCGGTAGCAAACGGGGCCAGAAGCATATTCTACCTCCTTCTCTGTTATTTGCTGCCGGGGGTACGAGTGCTCCAGCAGAGTTGCCGCTGGAACCCTTTCTCATGGTTTTCAACTTGAAGGGTGTGATTCTGAAGGATGGTTGCTTACATCACCTGCTTTAGACTTCGGTAGAGCACTTGAGCCACCTATTCGCTTTTTTAAAAACTATTTGACTGTAACAGTACTGTGCTAGCTACAATCTGATGCTTGCCGACTGCCTCTATGAGGACTAAATCGTGAGCCGCTGCAGCTGCAGACCTTCAGCACCCCCTGAAAGGAGCTCGGAGCGGAGAGCAGGAAGGAGGCCCTCTGTGCTCTGGGAGAAGCTGT
Source organism: Monodon monoceros (assembly GCF_005190385.1). NCBI lineage: Eukaryota > Metazoa > Chordata > Mammalia > Artiodactyla > Monodontidae > Monodon > Monodon monoceros. The sequence goes on from NW_021703781.1 coordinate 78,725,064, forward strand.
CAGGACACGTCTTCAGGTGGTTAGATATTTTCAGGAGAAGATTATATGAGCCTAATTCTAGCATCTCCTCATGTCTGGAAAAGCACTAAGGTCATTGATGGTGACGTCTGCCCCTCGTGACTCGCAGCCAGCCTCTGCCAACACACGTGCTTGACTGCATGTCCACACCCCCTTCACGAAAATCATGTGTGGCACTGACCTTCCCCCTGCCTCTTTGGAGCGGTTTCTCAGAGCTATGCTGTCTCCCGGGCTACAGTCCTCATTTTGCCCCAAATAAAACTGAACTCACAACTCTTACATTGTGCATTTTTCTCCAGGGTGCATTTTTTTTTTCAGTCGACAGCAGTATAACACAAATGCAAGTATGACTGTGATACGTAACACCAGGTGACATAAAATAATGTGTGGGAAAGTGAATTACACGAAGTGAATATTATCGGGACGAACTCTCTCCTTGTAACACTGGGCAAATTTCAAGAACGCAAGGGAGTTGCTATAAAATCCTGATTATTTTCACAGTTCCCCTTCCTGAGAAGGACACTGATGAAATTGTATCATTTCTCTTTTTTCCTCTGAAACCACAGTTTTGTAACTGCTGGGACCCACCTGAGGGTCTAAGGACCACGCAGTGCTGAGCTGCAAAACGGCTGTGTTGCCTACGGCACCCCCTTTGGCCACATGCCTCCCAGTCTTGCCTCTGGTTGGGGCCATTGTGGGTCAGCCAGATGGCACTGCAGCCTGCTGGACCCCAGGCTCCAAGGAGTCACAGTGACCCTGGGATTCCTAAGCCCCCTCTGCTGCTTGTGAAACAGTGGGTCCAACTCTGTCTCTGCACATCAGGAAGCCAGACATGGTTACTTATCTCTTCCCGGCCATCAAATGTGACATCCTGGCTGTTTCCTCTGGTACAAAATTCCACCAGTTACTAAACTTCTAGGACAGAGTTTTTGATGGCCACTCAGGATTCCAACATTCTACGTAATTGACTTTCCCTAGTTGAGTCCAGAGCAAAAACTACAAAAGTTTTGGCACTTTAATAAATACTAACTGACTGACTTCACTGTACAGCGGAAACTAACGCAACATTGTAGAACAACTATACCCTAAATAAATAAACAAATAAATAAATACTAGCATATATTTCAAAATCCTTGTCCTTCTGTGGATAGAAAAAATTACAATATATTTATAGTAAAAAATATATTTGTCTGAATCCTTTGGAAGCATCCTCCATGGCGTACAGAATACAGGTTCCTCCTTTTGGATTGCGGATAAAATTGGAAAACTGTTTCTAATATTAAAATATTTCCAGAAATAAAAACGAAAGAAATTTTGTTCTCTTGCAAATCTTAAGCCACCGTGGCAAAATCACTAGAATAATCTAGAAAAGGCCAGAAAGACTTTCCTGACACCCTTCTTCTATTCTCTGGAACCCTAAGCTCTGCTCCTCCCAGTCCTTGGCCCTGACCCTCTGGTGGCCAAGACCACCCAGAGATGGGTCTCTAGGTGATGCCTGCCACCCAGGCTCTGAGCAGGAAGAGATGTGGCTGCAGAGGGAGCCGGAAAGCCCCTCTGGATGAGGTCATGGGACAGCAGTGACATCAGCTAGAGAAGAGGGGCGGCGGAGGAGCTGAAGGAAGGGGTGACGTGGCCATGAGGAAGGCTGTGAGGGGAGCCAAGGACGGGTCCCAGCCTGGCCAGCTCTCCCGGGGACCCCCAGCATCCTGGAATCCCAGTGAGGCGTCCAAAAGAAGGCTCAGGGTCCGTGCTTTCCAGATCCCTCCCGAGTTTTTATGACACTTTATCTGGTGTGTCAAAAAACAAACAACAGGGCTTCCCTGGTGGCGCAGTGGTTGAGAGTCCGCCTGCCGATGCAGGGGACTCGGGGTCGTCCCCCGGTCCGGGAAGATCCCACATGCCGCGGAGCAACTAAGCCCGTGAGCCATGGCCGCTGAGCCTGCACGTCCGGAGCCTGTGCTCCGCAACGGGAGAGGCCACAACAGTGAGAGGCCCGCGTACCGCAAGAAAAACAAAAAACAAAACAACAACAACAAAATAACCCAAGTTTTATTCCATAAGAAAGAAGAACTTTGGCTGAATTATTTGAATTATTAAGGCTCAGTCCAGCTGTTTCCAAGGGCTTTTGAACTTCGATTCTTTTACAGTTTTATAATCTTGTTCTTTTGGAAACCTCTCTGAATTTTCTCCCAGTATAGAAGAATAATGGATCACCATTCCAAGATGTTTTTATGACAAGGTGATTTCCTCCCGGAGTTCAGGATAAATTATGAGGTTGAAAATCTTGTTGCATCATGAAAGCACTAATATTTCATATTCATATAAAGTGCTTTACAATTTTCCGACTCCATTTAGTACTTTTTCTCAATCCATCCTTGCAAACACGTGAGGGGCTGTGGGAAACCTAATCTTTCTTGGCGCCATAGATAAGAAACTGAGAGTCAAGGAAGCTGAGTGCTTTGCCAGGATCCCTCAGGAAAAGGGCTTCTGTTTCTGGGTCTCTGCTCTGCCCACTAGCACCCCACATCCCAGCATATGTCTCCACAAGTGGCAGTGGGGATGCAAGTTTAAAGATCTTCATCCTTATGTCACAGATGAGGATATCAGGGGCCGGACACCCCAGGAACCCGCTAGCCCGTGTGCGTATTCAGGGCTTGTAGAGTCACAGGGGAGACACCCAGCACTGAGCCCCAGTGCTTCTTTGCTTCTCTGCTTCCTTTGCACCCACCACTCTGATAGCTCCTTCTCCAGGGAGCAATGGTATGTCTGGAAAGACTCATTTGTGTTTTTATACTTGGAGATCAACATTGAACCTGAAAATCATCTTTGTTCGTTTCCTGTCTTTGTTCCAACGTCTTAAAATAGAAGCCCATCTATGTTGTGACTTCAGTTGTGAAAATTCCAACCTCTCATTGGTCCGGGAGTAGATGCTGAGTTAAAAATACTTTCACGCCTTTCGAAGGCAACATGTAAACAAAAGTGTCCCCCCTTCCAAGACAGGTTCCAAATTTCCATCAAGCGCTGGGGGCTTCAGCAGGTATCAGAGAGGAGAGGGGAGGAGGGATCCTGTGAGCTGACCTGCTCCTGGGGGCTGTCCTGAAGGTTGGTGCCCATTTTATGTCCCATTCCCTTATGCTATCTTCTTTCTGTCCCAATACTTACGATCAGTAAGCGCCTCAACACTCTACTCTTGTTTCTAAAATAAAACGAATTGGATCTTTGCAAAATCAGCAAAATGTTTGCAGAAGCAACCCCTTTTTAAACGGTGCAGAGAAAAAGGAGTATGGTTGTGAAGAGCATTAAGAACTGCCATTACTTTAGTTTAGACCATGACAAAAATGAGGGGGTATAAGACTAGATTTGAGAAAAAGATGTAATATTCTATTACTGGGTTTATAGCTACATATAAAATCCAAGTACACTGCTCCCAGCCACTCAGTCTCATCCATTCAAACCACTAATAGATGGTGAATTCCTTTAGTTTAAAGATGGTGACTCTCGCCTTTAAGCTTTCATAGCTGTTGGAAGGGAGAAAATTAAAGCTACGTAACCTCATCTATTATTTTCCAAAAGGAAAAAAAAATCCATGACATTTAAATCTTTTGCAGAGAAGAGGGAAATTTATCTCATGGGCATGACACACACACATATTTGCTCCCTCACAGAGAGAGAACCTTATTTTGGAAAGGTCCAGGGAGGGCACAGAGGGGCTGTGGTGTTGGGTGGGTGGACCTCGGAGAGGACCCCAGTAGGGTAGACTCCATCCTAGGAGGCCGAGGCCTGGGCCACGGAGACCCAGAGCCACTTGCTTGTTGCAAATAAGGCCCTTCAGTGCAACCAAATGAATTAGACCGCCAAGAAATTTTTTTCTTGTTCCTGAATTTCCCATAAAAAGATCCAGGTAAATGTAGCATGACGAGCCAATTTAAGCCAATTTCAAAGTTATTTGAGTAATTGGTTATTGAGATAACAGTCTCAGATTTCAATTCAGCAATTATTGTCTTAAAGACACAGACTCAGGCATCAGGAGAAAAGTGGGCGTTTTAAAGGGAAAGAGCCCTGGTTTCCTGGAGAACAAGGCATCCCCATGAGCAGGGTCTTTGTGCTGAGGACGTTTCCCTTTTCTCCAAGAGGGGTCTCAAATGCCCACGTGAGGAAATGTCCAGAATACAACAGAATTGTGCTTCCAATCAGAGATCAAAATCACACTCTTGGCTTGGTCCTTGCGAAGATCCAAGGCCCTGTCGTGTCTCTCTCTCTCTCACACACACACATACACGCACGCACGCACGCACACGCACACATGTGCACAAGTCCTCACCTGAAGTTGAGCCCTGCAAAGGGACTTCTCCCTTTCCCCCAGGAGACACCAGTGCAACCTCACACAGGCTCCTGCTGGGAAAGATGGCTTTGGCAGAAGTTCCTGGTGGAAGGCCAAATTTGCCTTTCTAATGATGGGTGGAATTACCTCCAAAAAGCCTTACAGTAAAGAAATACAAAATGCTCAACTGATTCCCAGCTAATCAACCCCCTAGGATGAATGCCTGTGACCAATTATTATGAGCTACTAGATAATCGCTGAGCCCAGGCTGCAAGGGACTTACTTTGAGGCACTGGTTGCTAATAGGTTTTCAAAACAAACAGAAATCCTTGATCCTGGATAGACTAGGGAAGCTAGTCATCAAAGAAGCAAAGTGACCGTTTAGAGAAGGCCAATGGTAGTAAGAAGTACTGCTGCCTGAAAATGGGTCTCAAGCATCTCCCGGGCACCAGGCACAGCGTTTTGGACGAATCAACTCATCTACGTCTTGCAGTGATCCTAGGGAGGAGGGAGTTTTAAACCAGGAAACCGAGACTTAGAGAGCTTAAGTAGCCTGTCCAGGGTCCAGGAGGTAGGAGGGTGCCTGGGGGTTGGAAGACAGCCGCCACTCTAAACACCAAGCTTGTGGTCACTGGACAAGATTGCCACTAGAGCGTAGAGCACCAGATGCTCCTCTTCTCCAGGAAGCCAACCTTAAGAGCCTATTCCTGGGGCCAAGCAGGCCGATGTGCTCACACATTTATCATTCACGCATCCACTCAGGACACAGACATTCACTGGGGGTTTACACTGAACACACCAGGCTACTTTGAATTACAAATAAATGCCCACAGGGACTTCCCTGGCGGTCCAGTGGTTAAGACTTCGCCTTCCAGTGAAGCAGGTGCATGTTCAATACCTGGCTGGGGAGCTAAGATCCCACTATGCCTCACAGCTAAAAAACCAAAACATAAAACAGAAGCAATATTGTAACAAAATTCAATAAAGATTTTTAAAATGGTCCGCATCAAAAAGACATTTTTTTAAAAGCCCACAGAAGGAAGTATTTCCAAAATAAACAATGTCGATGCAATTTTGAAAGTCACTGCTAATCTCCGAGGACAGGGGAGACTAGCTCCCCGATCACAGGGGGTCCTCTGAGCCTCTCAGGGGAGGATGCAGGTCTCACCTCCAGGCACCTCTTACCAGCCCTCCAGGTACGAGGCGGGCTGCCCTAAAGAATGGGAGGGTCTCTGTGCAGAGAGGCACAGGGCTGCCCACATGTGTCCTTTCTACAGATGAGTCAGTTCTGAGCAGAGCAGCCTTCAGCATGTAGACGGAGCCGACACGTACTACATTTGTCGTCAGAGAAAATTCTTTTCAGGTGGGCAGTTAAAAAAAAGGGGGAGGTTTCCAGCAAATTCTGAACCTTGCAAAAAGATGTATCCATGGGTAACACTCAGTAGTCGTTCTCCTTAATTTACATCCTTTGGAGTTTCTTCCCTGATTTATGCTGTCCCAGGCAGGGATCCCACAGTGTGAATTTTAAGACAGGTATTTCCTGAGGAAGGGACGTGAATAGATACGAAAGGGGGTTGAGTGACACGGCTTCGGTCAGCTGGTCAGAGGGATAAAAGATTTCGGTGGAGTAGACAGAGTATTTGGTCTTACAACTTACATCTCCTTTTAAAAAATGTCTTTCCAGGATCTGAGGAGTAAAAATGCCCCTCTAATGTCATCTATTTATTGATTTCCAAACTTTTGTTCAATCCTTTTGTTCAAAGCTGCTGTTAAGGAGAAGGTCGATCAGTGTAGCGCACGCACTCGTGCGCGTGCACACACACACACACACACACACACACACACACACACACCCAGCGATCACACAGTGGATGAACCGGCCCCATCCCTCTCACCTCCTGTGGCCCATGGAAGGGGTCCATGGAAATTCTAGGACCCGGGGAACAGTTAGTAAAACACTGCTTTGGGCCTCCATTGCTCTAATAATGAGGAACCCAGGTTCTGAAAGGGAAAGCACACCCCCCCGTCCGCAAAAGAAGCAGCAGGGCTTTGGGACTCAGTGGCTGGTTTGTCAGCCCGGGCCCTGGACCTCTGCTTCTGCAGCATCGCTCTCCCCAGGCCTCTCTCAGACTCCAGCATCTTGTCACCTCCTCCAGGGAGCAGCAGGCAGGCCGGTCCTCCCAAGGTTCCAGCCCTGGAGACCCAGCTCCTCTCCGCACTTACCCAGGCCCGTAGCTCCTGGAGCGCCGGTCACCCCCACCCCGCAGCACGTTCATTCCTCACCACGTGCCCCAGCCTGGGCGGGAATTCACACCCGCCCGTGGGCACCTTCTCCCTGTACATCTGGATGAAGGCGTCATCAGCCAGTCCCAGACGACGGGGCCTCTAAACCCTCAGGACCTCGCCCTGAGCCCCTGGCCTGGGCAGCGTCACCTCTGCCGGTCCCGGCTGAGTGTGGGGCCTCTGGGTACAAGTAGCCACGTGTGTAGGAACGTTGAAAGGACTTTAGCCTGTGGTAGCTCGTAAGAGGCCCATTCCACACCCTTGAGTTCAGTTTCTTTTTATTCTCATTTCCAAATGAGGAAAAAATTCAGCCAGGAACAGAGATGTTCAGGGACCAGCTGGGGGTCCCCCAGGCAGCGTGGGGCGGGCCGGGTTCTCTGCATCCTTGAGTTCGGGTCAATGCTCAGCTTCCTCATTGAGCGGAAGCAGGCCCAGCACCCACTGGGGTGGCGGCCAGGGCAGGAGGGAGCCCAGCAGCCTAGCCTCTCCAAGGCCTCCTGCCAGACTCTGCAGGGCTCTCCCGGCTCCTCGGGCTGGCGCGGCTCAGGGCTCCTCCCTCTAAGAACCCCAGGGAGACTGCGAGGACGCCACCTGGACCGTCCACAGGCTCCGAAGAGTCCGCACTGAGATCAGAGCTGACTCTCCATCAGCGAGGCAGGCGGTCATTGGAAAGCACACAGAAATCAGTCAGAAAGAGCAACAAATTATAACGGCCTCCTGCTATTACCCGCGGGTATTTCACTTAATTCTGAGACAAGTTGGGCTTATGTTTTATTTTAATTAATTTTTTTTAAATTTTGAGATAATTGAAGATTCGCATGCATTTGTAAGAAATGACACCGAAAGATCCCATGCACCCATTCCCTGCTTCCCCACCGGTAATATCCGGCAAAACTGTGCAACATCACAACCAGGAAAGTGACACGAAAACAGCCTTATTTGTAGTGCTTGGCTATGTGTGGACTCATTTCTTGCATGCGTGGGTGTTTAGTTCTATACAATTTCATCACGTTTGTAGGCTCCTGAATCCACCACCACCGCCAAGACCCAGCATGTTTCCATCACCACCTGCCCAGGCTGCCCTTTTATAACCTGCCCCTTGGGCCACACCCCCAGGCACCACCACCCACCCCCAGCTGACGATTCATCTGTTTTCATTTCTGGAATTTTGGAATTTCAAGAGGGTTATGTACCAAACAACAAATAATAGCTTACATAACATAAATAGCAATGCATCTCCACACATATTGAACCACAACAAACAGAATGCTATATAAATAGAATGAGACAACATCTAACCTTTTGAGGCTGGTTTTTTTTCACTCAGCATAATTCTCTGGAAATACACCCAAGTGTTGTTGTATATCGGTAATTTGTTCCCCTTTTTATTTATGAGTAATAGCTCCTGGGATGGATATACCACAGTTGGTTTAACCATTTACTTTCTGAAGGACATACAAATGCATATGGTTTACACAGCACTGCTGTTTCTAAGTAGAGTGGAGCCCGGGCTGCAGCTCTGTGTCCTCCACACCTGGACCCCAGCCCCTGGTCCGGGGCCAGTGTACTTAGCACCGTGGACACCAGAGGCATCTTTCAGCATCCTCGTATTATGGGATGTTTGTTCAAACAGGCCAGCATGATGTCACTCCCTCTAATTCATAAATTGTCCTCACATCTCTGGCTCAGGCTTCAAGAAAGGAAAAACCCCAAATGGAACACATCAAGTAATATGATCATAAGGTTTAACCCTGGTTACTTTTAAAGTATAGAGAAAGTGGATTATCAACTTTTTATTAAAAACATTTACCGTCTCCATGGAGAAATTTAAAAAAAAAAAAAAAAACTAGGGCAAAGGAAGGACACATGATATAAGGTTTGTTGAAAAGGAGTTAATATCCTGTAAATTAGAACTCCTGGAATATTTTAATTATGAAACGAGCAGGAGATCCCATCAGCCTATATAGTCCAGTACAGCAAACGGGGCCTTTAAATGATTAGGTCCTAAAAATCATTCTCTCTTTCCCAGTCTCTCTTGTGCCTTTAAACTAATTCTAAGCATTAGTGTATCTGGCTCAAAGTTGGGTGTGTGCTCTGCCTGACAACGCTGCAAAGTGCCAAGGCATAAAGTTTGCAGCTCACCAGAGATTGCTTCCTTGGTTCGCCATTTGTTTAAAGTTAGACAATCTCCTTCTAATTGGATTCAATTACGAGTGGTTGACAATCTTTATGGGACAACAACAGACTTCCGGTGGCCCCCAGCAGGGCTATACAAGGTCTCACAGTATCTCCTGGAGACGAGGTTTCCCGTTCGTTGGATCAAGGATGCGATGGTCTCTTGGTCCGGTGCCCAGAACTCTGCCGACATCCCCTCTGTGTTATGGCATCAGCAGCAGAAGACAACTGTGTCATCTTCCCCTCCAGAGACCGGGTGACAAGATGCAAAGGCAGGTGAATGCAGATATTAAAAAGGGAACGAGCGTGGCCCATTAATGGGACGCTCTCATGGAAACCAAAAATTGAAACTCTGAGACACAGAAAGCTCGTGCCAAGGCGAAAACCATCTCTGGCGTTTCTTCTGTTCTCGTGGCTTATTTCCGATAAGCTTGGCTGATGCCCATCATGGCCTAGGACAGAGGTAGGGACCCACCCAAGCCAACAGAGTACATTTTCAGAATTACCATCAACCTGCCCTTTTGAAAACCACAGGAAAAGTGGACCCAGAGTGAGTGAGAGCATATGGCCTCACCCCTCACAGCAAGACCCTGGGGTGCGGAGTGGGCTGTCTGCAGGATCTGGGGTTCTCTCTGGGAGGAAGGCCAGGAGAGACACTTACCTGACAGCACTGTCTGCCCTGAGGCTGGGCTACCTCCTGCAGAGAGCGGGTGCTGACCATATCCCTTGGTAGAGGGGAGAGTCCCCTGACGGTGGCTATGGAGGGTCCCAGACTCCACCAGCCTCCAGGCCAAGTGACAGAAAGGCTCTCGAGAGCTCGGGGCCGGGAGGAGGGCACTCGATGCCCTGACACCTGACCTGTGTCCCTGGGGACCAGGCATCGTACATCACCAAGCAGGTGTTGAGAGAGGGGCTCTGAGGGGGAGAAGGCCTCTGAGAAGCCTCATGCTCTGCGGGTGGGCCGGACAGCTGCCTGGAGTAATAGCCGGGCAATTCTACCAGAGCTATGCCAGGTGGCGGAGGCCTCCTTCCTACAGAATCCCTCATTCCCTCATGAGGAACAGGACAGCTCCGGGTACATGAGCTTCGGGCCGAGATTCCCCCGCTCAGGACCCACAGCATCAAACTAAGGGATCCTCAGCGTTGACCAATTCAGATGCTCTTCACCAGTTGCCTAGGCTGCCAGGATGTGGGTGTCTGTGAAATGCAAATGGGGCCATCGTGATACCAAAGAAACCCTTGAGGGGCATGGGGAGAGCGTGCCTGGTCGGACTTAAAACATGTATCCCCACGGACTGTTCTACAGATAAAAAGGACCCAGCTTGGCCCATGCCCCATCCCATGGGGCTGCCAGGGTGAAGGGAAAGAAGGGTGATGAAACAGGACTTCTCTGTTGAGTGGGTTCTTCTTGAGGCCTCTGGTTACAACCAGAGCAGAAAAGTAGCCTCTACCCTCCCTCCCTGTCCAGAGGCCATGTGGAAAGGCCCAGTTGGAGGCACATGGTCCCATCAGAGGGACACTCCTTGTGGCTCACACAGCGGACACCCAGAAGCCACAGCTCGGGAGCTGGAGAATGGGGCACTTGCTTTAACTTGGTCAGAGACCTCAGCAGGCAGGGTGGTCCTTACCTGATCAATGCAGTCAGCACGAAGAGGAAACGGGTCACCCTGCTGCCAAAGTGTGGCTAACCAGTGTGGCTCCAGTCTCAGATGCTGCTGACTTTTTTAACTTTTTACTGTATATTGGAGTAGAGTTGATTAACAATGCTGTGTTAGTGTCAGGTGGACAGCAAAGTGATTCAGTTATATATATACATGTATCTATTCTTTGTCAAATTCTTTTCCCGTTTAAGTTATTACAGAATATTGAGCGGAGTTCCCTGTGCTATACAGCAGGTCCTTGTTTGGTTAGCCGTTTTAAATATAGCCGTGTGGACACGTCAATCCCAAACTCCCTAACTATCCCTTCCCCCCACCCTTCCCCGGTAACCGAAAGTTCCTTCTCTAAGTCTGCGAGTCAGACGCTGCTTCTTGCGCCATCAGATGATACTAAACTCTCCCGGGCTGGGAAGTGCCCAGGTGATCTGTCCCCGCCTGGTCCACTTGGCACCTGCCTGACCTGGAGCCTTTGCAGGCCGACGTCCTCTGCAGCAGGCATCACAGCAGCATCCGGCCTGCGCGTCCTGTTTTAGGGGTGCAGAGCCTTGGAGGACCCGTCGAGTGCCCACAGGGGCTTCCCAAGCCTGTGGAGGGACCACAGGGAGGGGCACCACGTCTTACGGCCAGCATCCCAACGTGAGAGGGCCCCCCCCCACAAAAGATGAGGCCTGATAGGCCTGAGGCCCGGCTTCTGCAGCCGAGGCCCTGGATGCTGGTGGCTTCTGAGGACACAGGTGGGCCCACCTGAAACATACCTGGTCCAAGCACCCTGGGACCCTCACCCCCAGGGACCTTGAGTAGACTCCCAAGGGCAAGAACTACTGCCAGAGGCCAGAGGCTTTTGTACGCTGAGTCTGAAAGTGGCCATGGGGTGGGGAGTGCAGTTCTCTCACCCATCGGGTCCTGGGGAGGCAGCGCCAGCCCTGAGGATGGGCAGCCGGGCCCGCCCCTCCCTCCGCTCTCAGGGGCCATTCCAGAGCGAAGTCCACAGATCACGGCCACAGGGTCCCCTGAGGCCCGAATCCTCCGTTCTGCGTGAGCTGCCCTTTCTTTAAGAGTGAAATAAGTGTGAAAACACGTACCATTTAAAGTGATAAGACGTCCAGTATCTCCATCCGCAGACCCTCTGCCATTGCTTCACGCTTTCCACTTTGTCCGACAGGGACGCAGGTGACCTTGACGACTGCCCGCTGCAGGGACAGCAGGACACGCCCCGGCCCCGCACCCTCTTTCCCACCCATGGATGATTTACACATGCTGTGTCACCGGAGAGGCAGGGCCTGGCACCCTGGGAAGCCAGCGCCTCCAGTTTCCCCATCTCGGGGCTCGGGGCTAATGAGTCCCCAGCTGGTCTGAGGAGTCGGCGCCCTGCCTGAAGCTGGCCGGGCCCGGGGGACCCCGGGAAAACCCCGCAGCCCCCCATCTCTCCCAGGTGTGCGGGGGCCCAGGTGACAGCCCCAGGGAATAGGCAATTACCCACGCTTCCAGTGCGGGCCGCAACTCCCAGCATCAGCTAATGAGAAAACCTGCTCTGTTCTTGGCCACTCCTTACCTAAGCAAAACTTGGCTGTGTCATGGCCCTCCTCAAGTCACCGGTGGACCCAGGTAGAGGAGAGCCCCATGCGAGAGGCCACGCCTCTCGCACGAATGACACTGGTTTATAGACACCCTGGGGCAGAACCTCCTTGCAGGCACCAGGTCCTCTCCACAGGGGTGATTCCTGCTCCACGATTAAGGAGAAGTTCCTGTGGCCTGAGAAGCATGTGCAGGGTGACCGAGGCACTAGTTCTGGAATCCATCATGGTCAGGTGACCAGGGCCTCAGTCTCCTTACCTGTGAAATGGGATCATTGTAGAGCTGACCGCATGGAGCTGAGGGGCAACCCCCGCTCCCAGGGCCCAGCACCGGGCGAGAGCACAGTAGATGCTTTTTCTTTCTGCGTCTGGGCACCCTGTGAGGTCCAGTCCCCTGTTTTGCACATTGTACCCACTATAGCCACTGTGAACAGCTTGGGACCAACACCTGCATTCATTCCTTCATTTTTATCTGTCATTTGTTCGGTCAACAAACATTTATGGTGGCCAAAAAGATATCTTCCTCTTCATGAAGTATATAGCTCAGTGTGGAGGCACTGAATGAAGAAATAATGTAAAAGCTGACCAGTGTGGTTTCAGTTTATTTTTATTTTCAGGTTAACAAAAAAGAAAAGGCAGCCTCTGGTGCTGGTTAAAGTCTGGCAAAATAGATTCACTTCCTCATGGTACCTGACATTGTAGATTGGGCACATACTTCGCTGGAATATTCTATGGTAATATCTAAAGTCATAAAAATTGAGATATCCTTTCATGCAGGAAGGATTCCAACCCTGCACATTTATTCCACTTCAGATGATAGGGCACAGAATTGCCTGCTTGTATGAAAATGTGAATTTGGATCCTTACGGGGAGATACAGCAGAAGGGCCGCAGAGGACACGGAGTGACAGACGTGTCACTCTGTGACACGGCAACCACGATCGTGAGCGTGATACACACGACCTCTGTTATGGGTTGGACTGTGTCCCCCGAAAAAGGTATGTTGAAATCCTAATCATCGTGTCTTCTAAGGCTCCTTCTGGCTGGGACAGTTTCCCAGACTCTCCTGTTTTTGCTGAACTTGAGAGTTTTGAAGAGTGCTAGTCAGGTGTTTTCTAGAATGTCCCTCAACTGTGATTTTTTTTTTTTTGCTGCTTTTTCCTCCTAATCAGATTGGGGTGCACAACATAATGATCAGACATTTGTATACGTTGTGAAATAATCCGTGTCCCTTTGTTTCTGTTTCTGTGCTTTGTGTTTTGGTGGTAAGGACACTTATCATGGCCTCTACCCTCTTAACAAGTTTTAAAGCACATAATGCAGCACTGTTGACTATGTTCTCTTGAATCATTTATTTTTCATTTATGTTTTTACATAGGATGGATAATGGATAACATATAATAACTAGTATATTGTACACTTACATGTATATATACATATCGGGTGCATTCATACATAATGGGTGTGTGTGGGGGTGTGTGGGTGTGTGTGTGGGGGGTGTGTGGGTGTGTGTGGGTGTGTGTGGGTGTGTGTGGGTGTGGGTGTGTGTGTGGGGGTGTGGGGTGTGTGTGTGTGTGGGTGTGTGGGGTGTGTGTGTGTGTGGGTGTGTGTGTGTGGGTGTGTGTGGGGGTGTGTG
>NW_021703781.1:78739127-78784493 GCF_005190385.1 Monodon monoceros
GTGTGTGTGTGTGTGTGTGTGTGTGTGTGTGTGTGTGCAGAGCATAATGGGTCTGACAGTGCTAACAGCGAAAGGTTTGGAGACGACTGGCCCGGGGGATCACAAACTGTCACCTGGAGCTATCATCTTAACACATCTGCTTTTTGGAGCTTAATTCCCATCTTCTCTTTGTAATCACAGTGCATTTGGGCTCCCCGGCCAGGTCTCCTAAAGGCCATGCTCTGATTCACTGGGAAGCACTGAGCTTTTGCAAATGCTTCCTGACAGCCTGTCCTAGCACCCTGACCACAGGGTGGCAGACGCAGGCGTTATCTTTTCCAACTGATTCCTTTTAAAGATGGGAAACTGAGAGCTGGGGTCGGGGGGGCGCCGGTACAGTGAGAGAGGAAGGAAGCCGGCGCCGCAGAGTGAGCGTTGCCTCTGGACCAGACAGCAGTCACACCTGGGAGATGCTAAAGGGTGCCTGGGCCCTACTCCGGCCTTGTGCATGGGAACACAAGAAGCTCAACCACTGGGCCTGAGCATCCTCGGGTATAAAACTGAAGAGAAGCCTCTGTCCTGCTTACAGCTTCATCGGGGGCATTCTCCATCAGTTACACAGTGCTGCCCACACATAAAGGATTATCATCATGATTACAATCAATATGGAGCTGTTATTAGGGTGATGTCATCCTGCATGGGTGTATATGCCCAGAAACTTCTGAGAGTATATGGGACACCAGTGGTGTTATCTCTGGGGGAGCTGCTGGGGGCTAAGAGTGGGAGGGGCCTTGTGTGCACTGTATACTCTTCCACAATGTTTGAACATTTTTACCAGATATACTTTATTTGTCCAATCATAAAAAGAGACGAAGACACTGTATGTAAGTAACTAGATCACGGTTCACTTGAAAACATCAACTGGACCCCAACTCAGTGCTGTGCACTGTGCCAAGACCCCCAAACCAAGGCGGGTGAGCAGACAGAGCCCCATCCTTAGAAAGCCCTGCTCTGTGTGAAGCTGACACTCCTGCTTTGAGCAAGTGCAAGGACACTGCCTCCTCCGTCCTGCACCGGAGATCACATCCCAGGTGGGAATCGCCATCGGTCCATGTACTCACCTGTCTTCAGCTGCCCCGCAGGTGGGTGGAACTGCATTCATCGCAGCTCAGTGCACGGCACAATCTCACCGTTGCTCATGCTGGACCTCACCTTTATTTCATTTAATTAAACATCTGTCTCTTCTCCTCCTATTTCTACCCCTGCTCCATCCCCAACCCCAGAGGGTCCGTTCCAGTGTGTTCTACCTGTACGCATTTTACAGGTCCCTAGCTTTAAACATCGTCTCGTGTATGGATACGACTTACATAGTGGTATGGACTTACAGATTGCACTCTGTTTTTTACTTATTCCACCAAGTGGTACATTTTAAAGATTTGTCCACCTTGTTCTTTGTGAGTCTCAAGGGCTACTATCATATGCACATTGCATTTTTTTTTTTTTTTTTTGCGGCACGTGGGCCTCTCACCGTTGTGGCCTCTCCTGTTGCGGGGCACAGGCTCCGGACGCGCAGGCTCAGCGGCCATGGCTCACGGGCCCAGCCGCCTCGTGGCTTGTGGGATCCTCCCGGACCGGGGCACGAACCCGTGTCCCCTGAATCGGCAGGTGGACTCTCAACCACTGCGCCACCAGGGAAGCCCTGCACATTGCATTTATTGAATGCCCTGAAGATGCTCGACTAGCCTGCCCCCCCCCATCACTATAGTAAAAGAACCTGCAAGGAATGTGTCCCCTACAGCAAATGGTGCTGCCATGAGCTACAGGATACACACACCGAATTTCCCTACATACTGCCAGTCACTGTCCTGAGTATTTGCACCAGTTTGAGCTTTCCCCAAGAATCCATGAGCATCCGGGACATCCAATTTGTGACCGGTAGAGAATGTGACTCATAATTTCAAACAAAATCTGAACCGTAGGGTGTGGTCGAGTAATCTGTCACCTTTGGAAACTCACAAAGGCCACCAACACAGGACCATCCGCTTTCACAGACAAAGTCTCCACCCTCTTGGGCCTGAATCCAGTACCTCTGAAGCCCCCTCCCACTCTACCCCCCAGCGGGGGCCTGGCATGGCTGTGGGAAGCACGTGCCCCCAGCGCTGTGCCTTGAGGTCACAAGAGCATGTCTGGGCAAGGACTGGGCTCGCTACCTGAAGACGCAGCCTTGAAGTAGTCTTCTCCCAGCGGAGAAGCACTTGCTGCTTTCGCGCGGTGTTTCACAACTTTCCACTTGAACCTGACCCTCTGCTAGCAGTGGCAGAGGATGGCATAGAAAAAATGAGCATTTACAATAAGTAATATTCATGGACCTATGATTTCATCACCTGGAAATACAATTCTAGTTCTTGCCGTGCAAATAGTATGATTCCCCTGCCGGTGTAGAAGCCCCCCTTCCACAGATGCTGTGAGGGCTTCCTGGCAGTCTTTTCCTTCCTTCGAATGTACCGGACTCTGGTTCCAGTGGTCCAAGGTGCACTGCGTCTTTTTCCAAAGCAGAGAAAAGGAAAACTGGCCGATTTACAGGGTGTGTGTCTTCAAGGTGAGACAAGGATTCCATTCCACCTGCGATTTCGTTAAGACCAGGTGCTGGAGGTCTTCTTCAACTCTGCTCCTGATGCGGTGACAGTCCTCACAGCTCATCTTGTGGCCCCTGGGAAGCCGTGCCCCGTAAGAAAGCCGAGGCAAGGCCACAGTATCAAGGCATCCGCACATTGACCGGGAAATGCCGGAGAGCAGCGCAGCGGAGCTGGCCTTGTGGGCCTTCCCTCCCTCACCCCGGCACAGCCTTTGTTTCTCCCCATCTCCCTGTCAGCTGTGAGCTCCAGGAGGGCGGCCCCAGGCCTGGTTTTCCTCTGGCTCCTCCATTCCTACTACAGAAAGGGGGGCCTTGCGTCTTGATGGAATACAACAAAACAGAACCTCACCTTATATTACAGAATAATTAAGAATGGTACTGGGGCCCCTAGTTTACACTTAGGCAGTGAAGGGGCCAACAGGCGGAATCCAGCTCAAGCCAGACTCACGTGGTGTCCAGGGTTTGCAGAGGGCCTGCAGCAAACCCTAATGGGACAGACCCAGCTCAGAGTGCTGGCCCCTGGGAGCACAGCAGGATGACCCAAATGTGGCTTGGCCTTCCTCAGCTTGAGAAGGGGATCACCCCAGGTCAGTCCCACGTGAACCTCATGACCACAGACAGCCTGCCTCCCGGCCTGGGTGAACCCCCCTTGAGCCCTCTTCCTCTCACAAACACCATGTAAGCTTCTCAGAACCCCAAGAAACATCGACGGCTCAGCCATTACATCTTCCTGTTTTCTTCGGAGGCAGAGGACTCCGTAGACACCCACGCAGGGCGTCGGAGGAAAGGGGCCCCAGACGTACGGAACACCTGTCCCTTCATTAAAATACCTGATCCTGACAAGGCATTCTGAAATATTAACTGAACCAAGTTTTATTTAACCTACGCGGACCAATCCAATGCAGCCCGAACCAGCTCCGGGATGCTTCTCAGGAGAAGTAAATGGAACCCTTGACGGGGCAGAGCCGGAGGTCAGCAGGCAGACGAGGTCCTCTGCCTTCACCCGAGTTCCTCGAAGCGCTGGAAAGAGAGAGCGGCCGTCACTTGGGCTCGGGCTCTGTGGCAATCATTACAGGTCTGCAGTGAAGCAGAAAAACGGTGTAATAAACAGGTCCCACCGTCTCCCATCGCTCCACCCATCCTTCCCTACAAGTGCTCGGCCCTTCTGGCCTTGCTGAGCGTCAAATCCCCGTCCAGCTGTTTGACCCTATTACGGCAGCATGATAGGCACCCCTGTCACTCGAAATGCCTGCAACACTCGGACGCACCGAATCTATCTTCCCGACAGGTAAACCTATGGATAATTTATTTTTATGTGCTTTCAAAGGATGTTGACAGCAGTCAGAAACATCCAGCACACACTCACCGCGTGCAGGGCACTGGGTCGGGCAGCAGCAGTAGTCACTGTTAATGAGCACGAGGGTAGAGGCTGGACGGACGTCCCGCTCCACGTGCCTCTGGACCCGGGGCGCCCTGGCACCTCCAAGGTCCAATCCTGTGCATGTTTATGATCCTGACCCAGAATCAGGCAGGGAGCTAGTTCCTAGTTCCATTCAGCAAAGGCATCTATAGCAGAAACATCCAACAAGGTGGGAGCAAGGTGGGTGTCACGCTGCACACAGCAGGACCAAGCCCGCTCCTAGGGCTGCACTAAACTGAACTATCACAGGTGGGGCTCCATTTAAATATGTACCTGGCTTGACATCTCCATCAGCTGCTCTGGACAGGCCACTGCCTCAAAGATTGTTCCCAAAATTTTAGAGAGAAGGCTTCAAAGCTGACAGGAGCCTCTCGAACTTTGTCATCGCAAATGTCCCAAAAGTAACCGCACACTTAAAATATCATCGTTCGCCAAGTAGGTTTCGTGCCCCCCGGTGCAGGGGCGCCCGGAGAGGCGATGACTTCTAAGTCGCCCTCTGGACTGCTGTTTGACCGTGTCCCTTCACCACGGGTGCCATTTCAGCCTCCGGAATCCAATCAACGTGCCAGTTAAATTGCTGCCCATCTGTCGAGATGAAGCGTCCGACTATTACCTCAGATTTAGTAGAAGACTTAGATCCCGGCACATCTCACTGAAGCCATTAGTAACACCTGGAATCATTCACATTAGTTTAAGATCTGGCACCATAAATTCCCAGCCATTAATGATTATTCTGACTCCTCAGGATAAATGGCTTAACGTTTTTGATAATGAAAATATACATTCTGCCGTAGTTCCTTCTTAAACCCACATTACCTTTGTAATGTACTTCATGGCTGATTGTAACGGACTGCACCATAACTCTCGCAAGGATTTTTAGTGGGCTGTAAAGTGTTGAAGATCTGTTGTACTATTCATTAAAAAAAAAAAAAAATTAACGAGATATTTGTTTAGCTGTTTGCATTGGGAAATGTAATTAACGATCTTCACCCGTGCGCTCAGCGCGGAGCAGGAAAGGCATCCGCGTCTGCGTTATTTCCACCTCTCCTCCTAGAAGGGCCAACGCACAGGGCATGGGTCTACACAAAGGCAGGGGAAGCAACAAACTTCTCTTGGATATTGTCAAAAATAGCAGAAAAATATCATTGTGAGAGCCGAGGGGGTCAGTTTAGTTATAGCTGAGAGAGATTATTTAAATATCTCAAATAAATCTTTTCATTCCCAGCACATTCATCTCTTTTAAGTGCTCATTAAGGTGGGGTGTGACAGTCCTGGAAAATGAAACACTAATTCTTTTTCTCTGAAGCCTGAGTGTACCGCTCCCAAGGGCAGCTGTAGTTTAGGGGGATTATAGAACTAGTGCAGAGAGGGGCTCCTCGTGCGCATTTCATTCCAAAAAGTGATGGGGGGAGGTGTTGTTTGATGCCACGATTCTTCTGGCTTGTATCTTGTGATCTATCAGATCTGAAGAAAACGGATGTCAGTTTGTGGTGTTTGATAAACGCTCCCTGGAACGGGGCTGCGCCGACCTCACCTCCGTGCGGTTCAGCATAATTTGTAGTCAGCTTGTCTTTGCTTGATTTAGACGAAGTTTTCCACAGACAGAAACTGAAGGATGGGGCTTTAGCATCATGCTCTGCTTTTCCAACAGCAGGCCCTTTTCTTCCTTCCTTTCTTTCTTCTTTCTTTCTTTTTCTTTCTTTCTTTCTTTCTTCTTTCTTTCTTTCTTCTTTCTTTCTTTTTTCTTCTTTCTTTCTTTCTTCTTTCTTTCTTCTTTCTTTCTTTCTTCTTTCTTTCTTTCTTCTTTCTTTCTTTCTTCTTTCTTTCTTTCTTTCTTCTTTCTTTCTTCTTTCTTTTTCTTTCTTTCTTTCTTTCTTCTTTCTTTCTTTCTTCTTTCTTTCTTTCTTTCTTTCTTTCTTCCTTTCTTTCTTTTTTAGAGATAAAGAAATTGTGTCTAAAATTATATTCTAGTGTTGGTCTAATAAGCTCTAATAAATCTGTGCATTTGGGTCACAGCGTTCATATTTCCAGAGCGCTCACAGAGAGGTGCTCAGCATTCTCTTAAACAATAAGTGTTCATAAAACAGTGCCTGCCAACTCCTTGATGAACTCAGAAATGGTTATTGATTCACATTAGGCCTAATTTGCTTAAATTCAACTTGAATTCCACACGTCATATCAGAAAGCGATGGCCAGGCACCAAAGGGGTCAGCTGGAGCCCCAGGGCAGGCAGAGGCCCTCTCCTGGTGTAGATGGCACCCCCCTGCCTGGCTTCTCCTTCATGCCAGCCTCTGAAGCCTTTTGGGGCTCATCACAGCCCCAGAACACACCGTGGAATACGAGTGGGAAGCCCCAGCGGATTCCGTGCCACGAGGGAGCACACACCACCCCGCACAGATGTTGGATACAGAAGGCAGAAGGAAGGAAACACATTCTCAGCCGAAAGGTTTACCTGGAGCTGGAGAATGCCTTGGAATGGCACCTGCCAGCAGAGGGAATGGAAAGGACAAAAAAGAGAAAGGAAAATGAGTAAGAAGGAAAAGACCAGAAAAATGCAAACCTTCAAGGAAAAGCTAAACAAGGGTCATAGCGCTTGCAGGGGAAGTATAAAGACACAGGAAGATGAAAGACAGGAAAGGTTTAATCTGAGAATCTAAAAATCATTAAAACTTCACGAAGAAGTTGATTTGGGTGAGGGCTGAAATTCGGGACCCTGGTGAGAACTGTACAAATAGGGTCTTATTGAAACATTAAACCTGCAGCGTGCTAGGGCCACCAGTGGGCATGAAATAAATAATAATTGATAATAATGATGATACTGAAATTTAATTCCACGTTCCCCCGGAAGTTCCCAGGGACTTTGCTGCGAACATCCTCGGGGTCCCTGCTCCGGCTCTTTTCATCCAGGAGGCAGAGTGCGTGTTTGCCCCCCTATGCCACACCTGCCCTGCTGGGGCCTGAGGAAGGGACCCGGGGACCAAAGCTCGGCAGAGCAGCCTCTACCCACAGACGGGGGGATGGGAGGGGCAACCTGGTGACCCCAGCCCCCAGCCACCGGGTAGCAGGAAAGGGTGGCAGCAGAGCCAGGCCTGCTCACGGGTGTGAGGAGATAGGGCTGCAGGCTGCAGAGCCCAGCCCATCTCGAAGGGGAAAAGCTCTAGACCTTTCCCCCTGAGCCTCCATAGGACAGGAGCCACACCCGACTGGGCCTCTCTGGGGAGAAGGGACAGCAAGGGACCCTCGGAAAGACCAAAGAAGACCTGGCCAGGCGAGCTCCGAGACAGCCTTGTGTCCTCAGTGGAGGAGCAGGAAAGCTGAGTAAGGGAAGAAATAAGGAGAGGGTAAAAACGGAGGGCAGACGGGGTGATGGCCCACTTCCGAAGGCTGCAATTTCTGTGGTTCTTGTTCTGAGACAAGTGGAGTGTCTGATCGCACAGTTGATACCAAGGGATTTTTAAGCAGCATGAAAATGACTAATTATGAAAGGAAGGGTTGAGTGCAGAGTGGTTGGGAACATTCCAAACCCTACATGCTCTCTGCTACCACAACTGAGCTTTTTTTTCGTGTAGAATTTTCTTTAGGAGGCAAACTTAAACACCTATTAAGCAACAAGCCTTCCGCCAGTCATTGGCTCAGGGTTTAAAATCCACCTACGTGTGTCTACACACACATACATAAACATGTACGGGTACAGATAAACACACCTACACACGCATAGACACACACCTGTGATGCTTGTGCACACCACACACACAGTTTCCTTGTGTCTTGTGTGTGCACCCACACGTCTGTGCCATGTGTTTTTCTTATATTTTGTGTGTGCATCACACACACAATTTCTTATATTTTACATAGACACACATACACACAGACATATGCACACATGTGAGTCTGCATTTTAGCAACATACAGAGTGATTTTTCCCCGAGGTGTTCCTTCCATGATCTCTGGAAAACGTTAAGGAAGAAACCATCCGAACTTGGAGCTATATTAACCCAAATGAATAATGCTTTCAGCGGCAGGCAATCTTTTTAGACAGCGTGCCCTAGAATTTTTGGAAGGTGCTGAGAATTTGTAGAAATAATGATTATGAGGAAGGAAATGATGTGGCGGATGGCTCCATCTCTACTAATAAGTGCTTCCTAATAACTCAAAAAAATCTCTGTCAGGCCCCAGCCTCTTTCGCAATGCAAATGGCTGAGTACCTGCTGCAAAGTTCACTGTGCGCGATACACAGACAAGGGTGACATCTAGTCTGTGTCATTCCAAATGATATGGAAACAACCGAAAGCATCCTGGCTGTGGATAATTACGGAAGAATGACAGGTTGATAATAAGTTCTCATTTAGGAAGCTCTCAAACGCGGGAGGTACAGGGATGGGTTTATGCCCTGCAATTCTGGAGTTTGAGTGCCCTCTGCATGAATAAGCAGGTCTTGAAAAGGAATTGGGGGCCGTGGCATGGACAGGGGGAGGGGAAACTGCACAAGAAGATTTCAGACGCAAAACCCCTCACCTTATGAACCTTGCAAACTCATCGTTGTCTTAGGGGCACACGAGGATGCAGACTCCTGCTGTGATGGGAGAAGCGATTTCAGCTGTTCTTAGGTGCTCTTGCCACGAGGGCACCAAGCCCTCAGCTAACCCGATGCCCACCATGCAGCCAAAGCCATGCCTCTCAGGTCATCATTTTCCTCGGTGTGGTTATTCACCAGCATCCCTGATACTTTTAGGATAAAAACAGACTCAACAGAGAGGCTGTGGGAGTCTGTCAAGTTTACAATAGATTCAGGTTTGAAGCCTGGCATTATTGATGCACATTATTAATTACCAAAAATGAGGGGGAGGAATATTTAAAGGCGGTGGTGACATGCTGGATGGCTGTCTGGCTGTGCGGAAGCAGACTGGATTAGCCATCATTCTCTCCTGGGCATGCAGGGGAGGGGCAGGGGCGTGCTACACGGCACTTGGGTTCTGGAGGGGACCTCTGCTAGAAATGCCCCCCATCCTGGGGCCCCTCTGTCCACAGGGACAGCTGTTCTCCCAAAGCCCCAGCATCAGCACAGGAACCCCTCTGATCCCGCTCTGGCGGCAGGGCGATCCCCAACCGCAGACCTCGCTGACAGCAGGATGGCCAGCAGGGGGGCGGGTAGGGACCTGTGGAGAGCATCCTCCATTCTGGAACCTTCCACTTACAATGGGCTCTGCAAGCTCCTTCCCTGGACACCTGCCATCCAGGTGTGCCTGGCAAGTGAGCATTGTTCTTCCACAGTTTCTACCTCTCCTCCCAGGCGGGACCTGTCTTCGGCATCTTTCTAGGGCAGGGATTCTATCAAGGTATTTGTTGATTTCATGCAACCTGGCTCTTGCAGTGGCTGTTTTCAATCAGTCTGCCTGGTTTTATGTTTTAAAGGGAAAAGGTGTTCTCAACATTTTCTCCGCTTACCCACCCCCTCATATCTGCTATCCACAGAGTTATACCAAGACCTTTAAACTGGGGCTGGGAGGAAATAGGACCAGGGCCTTGAGTACATGCCATTCACATGGGCAAGGCATGAGACCAAGGGTCTTACCAGGGGGTGGCACATGGGTGTCCTTTTCCAATTTTTGTTTTGTTTTGTTTAGTAGTTACAATATGCAGAGGTGGAATTAAAACAATAGGCTAACGTGAGTTTGCCCTTTATTTCAGGCTAGGCATTCCAGTGAAAACATCAACTGCAATCCCGTAACCCTGTGCGAGGTGGGTAATATTATTCTCTCCAATCTTACAGTTAAGGGAGCAGAGTTACCAGCACCCAGAGACGTCTGGGCCCAGGGTACGAGACCTAACAAGTCCGAAGCAGGGACCGGAGCCCTGAGCGCAACCACAACCTTGCTCCTGGCTGTGCCGGGACAAGGGGCAATTAGAAACTGCCCTGGAGCCTGGAAGCTCTGTGTGTGCCCGGCAGCGTCCAAGATACCCTAGTCAGTGAGGAGAAGCCGGCACCGAGCTGGGTCTGGGGCTGCTGTGACACCTTCCCACAGAGGGGCTCCGCTCAGCTGTGGCCCTCCTGACACCGACGTGCAGCTTGGCAGGGCTCCTCCATCTGGGCTCGAGTTGTTCTTGCCTTACCCTGGGGAGAACAGCTACAAAATCATTGGCCAAAGTCCCTGTGCCCTTGTAAGCTACTCAGGTGAGGTGGATTCATTTGAATTCCTTCTTCCAAGTTACCCCGTGGAAGCCTGACTTGGAAAAACAAAAACCCCAAACTGGCCCGAAAGTTTCATTCATACTTGAATGGGCCCCAAGGTCATCAATTCACTGCGATTATTTCTCCCGGCAACTCATGATGCAAAGCAATGATTTTCTTTTATACAAAGTAAATATTCTAGATGCAAAGCCACAGGGTTTGGTTACTATCAAACATTTAAAAAAAATAAAGATGACCCAATAGTTAAAAGAAGATCCTTGGATATTTGACCTGGCCTTCTCTAGTAATTATTCTAATTATTCTTCTATTATTTAGGCCATGAGCCAAAGGTTCCCGAGTGCATAGAAAGTTAGTAGCGGACTTGAAGTGAGAAGGGGAGGGCGCACAGGCACATGGTCATTAAAGTCTGCTCTCACTTAAGGCTTTTGCATCAAGCAGGCTGTGGGCACCAACATTTTATCTTGAAGTCTATTTACTCAGTGCAACAGGGAAAAAATAAATTGTCCTAATTTCCCTCCCCGGCCCCAGAAGTGCCTGCCTCCTGCCTTCCTTCCCCAGAACTCCTTCGGGGTCAGTCTGTTGCCTGGGCAGCAGGATACGAGGAGGCCGGGTCACGCTTTGGGGGAACATCTCCAGGGTGCCTTGTGGGTTCCGGGCGACCTGCATTGGAGTTCATCAGCAGAAGTGTGGTCCCAAGATGGCGCTGCTTGTGGTAGATGGGTGGGAGGAGCTGGTGAAGGGGACCCACGAGACCACTGCCGGGAATGGGGCTCACACGTGCATCGTACAGCCCAGGGCACGCGGCACCTCCCCCACTGCTCTAGGACTCGTGTTAGCCATAATCCACAATGCCTGGGAAGGTCATCCCAGGAAAAATCTTATACCAGCAAATTCCATGCCTCCTCCCAAACGTGGACCTGGGTTCTAGGGTGTACAGGTCAAGACCCATCAGACCCAGGGCCAAGAGCTTTGCGGACAGAAATGAACAAAGCCCACCCTTACTGCTTCCTCTTAAGTTCACCATTTCCCGAGCCTTGGCCAACCTTGGCAGCGCCATTGTGAAGGTGCTCAGAACCGCCCTCCCGGTACAGCTCTTAAAAACTCCCCCAGTCCCTGTCTCCCTTGGGTGATTCTCCCTGAGATTCGGGGTCAAAGGCAACGCCCTCCTTGGAAGGGTCAACACAGTGACTGGTGCCAGTAGAGTGTGAATTAGCCCCATTCTCTACCTGTCACCCAAGGCTCAGATGGAGAGGACATGGCAGGAGTCAGGCACCGGGAAAGGGCCGAGCCCCCCACCCTTCCCCAACACAGCCATGCCCAGACCCCCAGACACAAGCCCTCCCGAGGCCGTGACCCAGCACTTCAGCCAGACTGCCGACCAGAACACAGCAGACGGCCTGTAAACTGGGCACGCAGCACGTGATTACCGTGCGCAGCCCCTGAGGCATGGATGAGAAGCTGCCGAACCCTTCCCTGCAGAACTTTGGCATTTGTTGATACGCATGCTCTTCCTACCAGGAAGCCACAAACCAAGCCCCAGATCCACGTGTGGCTACGACAGGCTGGCCAGGCAGGTACAAATTAAATCGTGAGATTTCTCAGCACATCTTTCACATGATCCTTGAAATAGTCACCTTCCTGGGTAAGACGACAAGAAACGAGGGAAACATCTGGGTTGGGGGCAGCCAGAGGGGCCAGGAAGGTCACCGTGAGGGGCTGGGAGGGATGACAGACCAACTCACAGGTAACCCTTCCTCACAGAGCCCCGTGTCCGATCCTACATGGATGTAACTTCCACTTTCCAACGTCCAGTGGACCAAAGGGAGAGGAAATTTGCATTGGGAGCACAGGCTGCAAAATATATTTTTTTCTAGAAGTTTCCACATGACGGTAACTTAAATATTTACAAACATTTCTTCCATTGAAATTCTTTAGTTTCCTCTGTTTGGGGGTGGACTGGCAATGGGAGGGGTCTGAGGAGAACAGGTATGAGCACCTGGGGTCCAGAGCTCGGGAGGATCTGCACAGTGAGGGCTTTGGCCATCAGCCCGTGATCGTGGAAGGAAGGCAACCTAATTCCTGGTCCCCAGTCTCGCCCACGTCATGCAGTTGGTCAAAAGCTTTTTTCTTTTTTCTTGGATGTGTGGGCTGCATGAATAACTTCTGGTGTGCTCGTCCAGGCAGACCTTGAGCTGGTAACAGGAGGAAGCCCCAGGGGCCCTCTCCTCTGACAGATCCGCTTCATCCTGGTCTCACACACTGAGGTTCACATTTATATATTTTGAGCAACTGTTGCTCAGAAGGCCTGTCTGCACCAGCCCTGCCTGGAATGTCTTCTTTAATCAAAATTCTGCTCAAAACAGCCCAGCCGATCAAGTGAAGTGGCCTTTCCACATGCTATTGATAATCTGTCTCAAGCATTATCTCCTGAGTTTCCCTTTATTTTCTCTCCCAGCCCAGAGAGTCTCTGCTTTGAACCGTCGCTTCTGGACGTATCTGGATTTGATGCAGCCTGAACGCTTTACATCTACCTCCCTGCCCTTGTTGCATTTTGCAAAAGCAACATGAAAATTTCAAACCCGGGAAGAAGAAAAAGTACTTAAATGACTCACCTCTTCCCTCGGTGTGACTCATATGTAGGAGACGTGAGGCCCACAGGGACATGTGATATATATTTTCTCGAGGCAGCCGGCCTTGGAGATTTTAAGACAGTCCGGAGCCGACCCGCAAACAGAACGAGAGAAAAAGTATCATTTTAGGGGATGGGCAGCCCTTGATGAATCTTTATGGACACAGTCACTGTCTGTGAAAATAAAGGAAAGGAAACTCACTCGTGCCGAAGTAGCTTATTTGTGAACAGGCTCCTGAATTGACCTCAGTGAATAGATATAACCTCCATCTCCCCCCGACCCCCATGAATTGTTTTATTTACTTCAGATAGATTTTGGAGCTAGTCTGAGCACGTGGGGCACCCTTGGTAAATGCTTATGAATGAATCAATGGTCTGACAGTTTTCTCTTCTAGAAAATGCAGATGCTCCTGGCTGGTCTCTAAGGACCCCACAAGTTGGCATTCTAATTTACACAAGAGAGGCAGAGCAGAGCACGAGTTCCTCCACTGCCAGTGTGAACCAAAGAGAGGCCGCCCTGCTCCCCAGATAGTGGCCTCACACCTCGGCAGTCCTGGGCTAGGTGTGGGAGAGCATGGGGAACAGAGCTGGCGAGTCTCAGAAACTAGCCAGAAGAGACAGAAAGTCAGAAAGAGGCTGGGAAGAACAGAAGAGGCACCACTAAACCTAAGAGCACCTGGGAAGGTGGAGCAGACCGCGGGAAAGTCACGTGACCAGGATGCCAGAGAATTCCAGGAAGTCGGCATGACTCAAACCGGGAACGTTTCTTAAGGGAACAGGGGAGCAATATGGCATTTGGGATGATTTCTAGCTCCATGACTAGTGAAGATTTCAAAGGGAGATACAAGATCTGAAAATTGAAATCAACCACTGTAGGATCAGTTCAGTCACATGCGCTACCCTTTCATCTGTCTCACCAAAAAAATGCATGTAAATAGGAAGATTTTAGATCAGCTGTTTTGCGGCATCCTTCATCGAACTGGAGCTCAGATGCTTATAAGGCTGTTTACGGGCCTGTTTATTTGTATTCCACCTCATTCCAAGAAGGAATTTGAGAAACTCTAACTCACAGGGCCAGAGACAGGGCTTGAAATACTCAGTTATCACAGTAAGATCCCATGTAGCAACAGAGCCCCGATAGGAGACATTTCAGGCTTTTCTGCCTGCACCCTCTGGACAGAATGTACAAGAGTTTTAACTTGTGATAAAGTTGAACAATGTTTTCGTAATAAACGTAACCACTCCATTGGGTGGCGGAGCAGCTCTGCTGATAGCGGCCTTCAGCTTGGGCTGCATACTAAGTTCCTCTGCCATGAAAGAAGCAAAGCGATGTGTCCAATGAGCTAAGGGCACACTGTTTAGATAATACGTATCACCCTGGTTATGAGAAGTCTTTCGACGTGTGATCCCTGACGGACACCATAGCTATGTGCCTGCTTCCACGCTGAAACATGGAAAACCTCAGCTGGCACGTGAAGGGAAACTGATAAAAGCTAATGGGCACCTGCACTCATTCCTCTAACAGAATATTTATGGGCATCTACACACAGAGGAGGTCCATGCCATTAGGAAGTTTACTGTAAAATGGAAATGAAAGGCAGAGGGATAAATCACGAGTTTGGGATTAACATATACACACTACTATATATAAGACAGATAACCAACAAGGACCTACTGTACAGCACAGGGAGCTCTGCTCAATATTCTGTGACAACCTATGTGAGAAAAGAATCTGAAAAAGAAAGAATATATATATATATATGTATATGTATAACTGAATCACTTTGCTGAAATGAACACATTATAAACCAACTATACATTGTAAATCAACTTTTAACAAAATTAAACATAAAATAAAATTATATGATTTCATTAAAAAAAATTTTTTTAAATGAAATGGAAAAGAAAGACAAATTTTTAAATTATTATTAAGAAGCTCGGGGGCAAGGACAGAGTATTTATGGTGATTATTCCTGACTAGCAGAAGTGGGATAGTGGGCGAATTGAATTTATTTCTTTTTACTAGATTTTCCAAAACTTATATTGTCCTATAGCTAGAAAACTATCTATCAAATAGTACAGTGTGATGGGCTCCATGTAATGGACGCACGAACAAAGTGTTTCAGCAAAACCAAGAAAGGAACAAACCTTTCAGCCCGAGAATATGCAAGTCTCTTCCAGGTGGTTCTAGGCTTTTATCTTTTCCTCCTTCATTATTAATGGGGAGCCCAGCCAGAGACTGGGTTTAATTTTAAAATGCACCCACCCATTACAAATAAATACCTGAGCATGGAAACTATTCTTCAGTGAGGGTCCACTCCTTTCCCAAGGTATACCTGTAACAGAGCTCCGCACCCACCCCCCAAAAGTGACATTGTTTTAAGAACAGCAAGAGCAGTGCCAGGTCCCTACATGGCCCCTGCAGTCACCTTGACCCAATGGCCAGTCAGTGCTGCTTTTTTGGACCAGGGAGGCACACAATTCACTCGGCTTCTTCTAATTCCGTTGCACGGATAAGGTTGAGAAGAAGCCCTCGGCCACCATCCCTCTGCACTGGAGATGATGCTCTGAGAAAGTAGGTGGACAAGGGTCAATGTCACAGCAAACAGCCCACACCGCCGGTCACAAGCGCCCACACCGCTGTCCTGCTAATAAGGTCCAGGTTTGGGATGGGCGCTGGTTAGTGCGTAAGCATATCGAGGTGATGGTTTTTCTCTACCGTTATTCTCTTTTCCCCATTCTTTGTATACTGTGCTTCATCTACAGCAAGAGAAGTTTAAAAATAGATGAGGAAACTGAGGTTCCGAACAGGTCGGTAACTCTCGTACTAAATGGTAGAGCAGATCTGGACTTTACGGAAAGATCTCGGGGCTCTGCCGTGGACCCCAGGCCTCCTGCTAGCCGCCACGGAGCTGTGGTGGTCTTGAGTGGTTCAGTCGGCCTGGAGAGCATGGGGCGGACTTTCTCTCCCACCCGGCTCATGAGGGCTGAGAAACCAAACCCTCACAGACAGAGGGGCCTTCTCACACCGGCAAGCAATAAAGCAACTGTTCGGACATCTTCCCGCTAGATTATATCTCTCATACCAGAGAGCAGGGTGAGAGCCTCCCAAGACGACAAAGAACATGTTTCCGAGTAGAGCCTCATCGCAGGAATAGATGGTCAGAGCATTGACTGCTGTTCAGGGTTTGTCTCCAAGGCCGTAAGGAACCACTGATGAACTTGGAGTGAAGGGGATTTAGGGAGGACGGATCTGGGTGTGGTGTGCCATGGACCAGGCTTCCTTGTTCATCCTCCTGGTACCGGCTGCTCACTCTGCTGGTCCCTTCTTCCTAGAGCTTGTACCCAACTGAGAATGAAAACCATTCCCTGGCCTCATACCAGTTCCATTGTCTCAGAGACCTTCCAGGGCCTTCCACCGTGCACTCAGCGGCGGCGGCTGCCAGCAAGTTCCAGCCCCCAGTCCTGCTACCCCGGAGGGCAGAGCAAGCCTGTGTGCCACTAATACTGCAAAGCTGACAAAGGTATCACGACAAGGGGAGGCTGGATGGAAACATTCTGACGTTGGGCACAAGCAATTGCTCCAAGGGCAGGGCAGAGCTGCAGGACCCCAGACGTGTCTTCACCTGTTTAAGAGTTACCCTCTCCGTGCGGGTTGCCGGGGAGGGCCGCACACTCACCTACCACTCCAGTGGTGGAAGACGTGGGGTCTCCCCCACATTGCATTTCAACCATCAGTCTATCTGCTTAGACGTTAAACCGGGCAATTATGGTTGCTGAGCAACCATAACTTCTGCATATGTGCCTCCTGTGGTTTTGTATGCCAACCACAATGTTATGAAAACAGGATTTTTTTCAGACCAACATCCTTCTTTATATGTAAATTTACGCTAGAATTGTGTATTTAAAAATTAGTTTCTATGAGTAATGAGCCTCAGGTTTGGCTGGGCTTCTTTTTCCCCCTAGGTTTATAAAATCAAGCTCGGAAGTTCTGAGATCACGGACATGGTGTAAAACAAGGCAGAGGCGGTGACTTCTAAGCAAGCACTTCATTTCTGGGGACAAGCTCAAAACGACAGGCACACGTGTGACTCCGGCTCACGGTGCAAGAAATCCTCTCCACCATGGGGTCTCTCCTCCACTCAGAAACACCTGAGCCGCAGGTGCCCCGGGCCCTGGGGCTCCCCTACCCTCCTTCAGTAGCTGACATTTCCCCAGGGCCTCCTAGGTGCCGAGCTGCAGGAAAGGTGCTCAGGCATAGACATCGCTGGGACACCTGATCTAGCAGGGAAGATGCCCAAGTAGCTGTTTTAATTCCTAGGCAATGGGAGAGGCTTCTGATGGTCTCCAGGAGTTTCTGAGCCCCACGTGCTGAGAAGAAGGAAGTGCACCCCAAGCTCTGCAGGCAGGCTGAGCCCCCCGAGACCACCACAGGCCAGCCGTGAACTAGCAGGAAGCCTGGGGTCGAAGGGAGGGCTCTGACTTCCTCCAAGCCTGCTCTACCAGTTAGTACAAGGGTTACTGATGCTCTCGGAACCTCAGTTTCCTCGTCTGTAGAAGGGTGACCGTCATCACCGACACTGTTTCTCAGAGTTGCCATGACATTGGACAAGAGAAGGCCCGTGGAACCTAAGGGTCCCCTCCTCTTCCCACTTTCCTTCTTGTGAACTTCAGCCACTTGGGGGACGGAGGGCATGCAGCAAATGCAGCCTGCACTGCAAATACTCAGTAAGTGCTTCCAGGTTTCGGGGGGGGAAGGAAGATCTTTCAGGTGAAAGCTAAACAGCTAAAAGGAAGAGAGACGGCATGTTTGCAGGAAGAAAACACTTCCGAGCTGAACTGCACTATTTGGGTCCACTGTATTCCTTTGCCGAAGTATTTGACTGGCCTGGCAAGGGAAGGGAGGGGGCTAGGGGCCCACAACCAGCCGGGAGGACATAAATATTGATGAGCACATCGGTTTCACATTAGCTTTTCATGAAATGTTTCATGGGCCCGAACCAGTTTCCCAGATTAAGAAAATCCCATCCACGCCCACACACACCACTTCTTTTCTCTCCAAACTTTGGTTTGCATCCCTGAGACAGGGACATAATTGGCTTTGAAAATCAGTCTTTTCTTTTTATCTTTTCATCCCTCCCCTTTGACGGGGGTGCCCCCTCACTTCGCAAGCAATCTGGGTGCAGAGAAATGCACGGATCCCATCTGACTGAAATTCAAGGATACTGGTTTCTTACGTAAAACCTTGTCATCTGCACCTAATTACCAAAGTCCAGGGTTACCATTTGGAGGGAATTGTTCAAAAACACCTGCTCCTCAAAATCCAAGCATCACTAGAGTGTCCCTCCCCCTCCAAAATGTCTAAGGCTAGCCTTGAAGGAGACCCAAGAAAGCAGGGGGCTTCTCCCTACTGAGAGGCGAGGGAGATGGGAGGGTTGGAACAATTAGCACTGGCTGCCTCTGGCATGTCCTCACCTACTATTCCCGGCGTCGGGGCTGATGGAGCCCAGCCTCGCCCTGGACGTTCAGCTGTTGAAACTCTTGGTGACAAACGTAAAATTCCAAAGAAAACCAAACCAGATTCTTCTGATTGAAAAGATGTGTTGGCAACTTGCTAGAGGTCTCACATTCCAACTGATGCAAATCCTGGGCGGAGAGGCAGTACCAACCCAGCAGAGGCAGAGGGATCTGAGCATCCTTGTGGGGATTCGGAGATGGGCTTGGTGGTTCAAAGGGGAAAACAAAACTGACACACGTACAGAAGGCAGGGGGATTCAAGCCCACCTGGACCAGATCTCGTGCCAGCAATGATTGTGGGCCTGGAACTGGCATCCCTTTAAGAGGAAAGAAAGCCGGGGCTCACCAAGAAGCTCCTGAAGCCATCCCCATCTCGGCTGGGGGCACTTTCTAAAGAAAGACCAAAGCTGCCAGCAAAGAGGTCTCCTGTGGCTCTAGTAAATGGGCCAGCTCAGCCTGAATTGAATAGGTCACAGGACTCTCCACCGCACACGGCAACAGGAAATCTTTGCCAAAACGAAAGCAGGAAAATGTGCCCGAAAGGCACAGCACCTGGTGTGATGTGACACTGAAGCTTGGTTCATCCTTCTGGACACAAACTGTGGAAGTGATCTCTTTGGGAAAAACTGCCATCAGTTCCGCAAGTGATAGGAAGGTTTGAATGAAACAGACATGTTTGTCACTAGAGCCAACCCATCAGAGGAGAATAGAGGTTCCTGGAAATCACCTGCAAACTCAGGCATCGGGAAACTTCAGCTTAAGGTGCCTAAACACCATTAGAATGTGGAAAACCCAGGCCTGACGCCACGTATGACCAACAAGACTGAAATCGGCCGTGGTTGGTGTTGTAATTTCTTCTTTCCGTTGACACGATGTGCCCGCAGCTGGGACACACCTAAGGAATTATTTTAAGAATAAGTATTTAAACCATTAAATATCTAATTTGGCTTTATAGATTTATTTAAGTAAATGTACTTTGTTTCCATCCCCCACTCCCCCCAAAAAAGGAAAGCTGAATGATGCAGTTGTCGTTTTTTATTAAGGAGGCGTTTTGAGTTGAAACTCTTTATCTCTTAGGGGTGCGAACGGAAATGAACACTTCCTCTGTTGTGTAATCCCACACATCACTGAGTGTTTGCCTGGCCTTGGGGCTTAGGCTGGGCTGCCCAAGAGCAGGGATTAGAGCTCCCCCTGCCCCCCCCCACAGTTGTGTGCAGAGTTGCATTGTCTTATCACACAAGGAAAACCTCCAACCAAAGGAATGCAATAAAGTACTTTTCAAACTGTGTAGAAGAGCTTTACAACTGTTTTCATCTATACAGATGAAAATCCTCCAGGATGTTTTTTCTGGTCCATCGTTGATTTTCCTATCCCTTCAAGAAGTGTTATTTGGTCACTGTGAGTAGAGCAAGAGGGTTGGACAGAAGTCCTTTTCTTCCTGTCTGAAGGGCAGTGCTCACTGGTGGAGAGAACACCTCCTGATTTGCTCACAGGTTCTAGAGTATTAGACGTTTCAACTGGCAAAAGTTGACTTTCTGTCAAAACCCAATGCCTGCGACATCAATTTGCTTCAATGAACAATTATCTTAAATAACTTACACTTGTACATAGCATTTCTGAGGGAGATTATCAAATACTCAAAAATTCTTTTTTCTTTGCCAATATTTTCATCCCTTGCTGGTCATAGACTTAAAGGCTTGAAATAGAATTTTGTCTTGTACCAATTTTTTCCCATTTATGTTCAGAAAACATTGATTTTTTTCTTAAACTGGAGTCTTAATGGACCTTGAAATTAACATGGCTTTTATTTCTCTGCTATGACCCCATCATCATTGATGATGTCACCACGTCTCCCAGAAAAATCGTTGGCCAATGACTAGCGTTTAGAGTGGAGGCACCAGGGAGAAATCAACGGCATCCTATTTGCTCATTCAATGGTCCTTCCTACCTGAAAGAAATGATCCTACTTCAGAGTAGCCGTTGGCGTAGACAACAGGAAGTTTTGCCACACCGGGTTTGCATGACCTTCTCAAAACACAGCACAAGGTTGCAGCTTGAAATTGAGGGTGTGGCCAGGATATCTGCATTTTTCAGAACTGCCGCAGGTATTTCTGATGGGCAGCCAGGGTTTGTCACCACGGTCCACAGGGCAATGTTACAGCACGTTCTACAAACGCTTAGCAAACTTCTCAAGGATGCATTAGAGGCTGAATGGGTGGCCCTCTCTGGATGGGGAGTAAGTGGAGCTTAAGTCCAGGGCAGACAGGAAAATAAGTCGCTAAACACCAGGTGAGTCCTGAGTTGCAGGAGGAAAGAGATTGGCTAATTCTACCTCTGGGCTGCTGTGGCTTTGGATGGGAGAGGCTGGAGCCGGACTCTGAGCTGAGTGAAGCACCAGCCCCTCAGAGGAGAAGCAGCCCTCACCATCGTGGGCAATCATGGTGTGCTCGCCCTGCCTGCTCCCTCCCCAGGGCCGGAAGCAGTGAAACAGTGTCCGCTCCTGAGAGGACAGAGCCAGCAGAGGGGGAACGATCCGGAGGCACACGGCTCTGTCGCTTACCTTGCTTCTTCAGGCCGCGGACCCTTGAGAAGGAGAAGAGGGGCTTCTGCAGCTGCCGGACCCACAAAGCGAAGGAAGGGACTTTGGGAAGAGGCTCTGGAGACACACCCACGCTCCTGGAACAAATCCAACCTCCTCACCACGCCCGAAATCACACCCTGCCCCTCCTGGGTGTGGCCCCCCCATCTCAGGCCCAGGCTTGCTGACCCTTGCAGTTCCTCAGACGCGCCATCTGGAGGCCCCGCCAGGTTGCTCTCCCTGCCCCTCCCCTCCCCCCAGCTATTCATCCCCCTGACGCCCAAATTTCCAGGCTAACATTATGCAGCCTCAGGCCACAGTTTCAAAGTCAGCTTCCTGGGAACCCCTCCCCTGACCCCACCCACCTGGGTTTTGGACACTCGGAGTGTGGGTCCTGCCCATGTTCCCCCAGGAGTGGCAAAGGTCAGCTTTGTTTGCCAAATTGCTTTGTTCGAGAATCGCTCCGAATGAGGCAGCGTACGTACCTTCGTGGGTAACAGATGAGCAGGACCCAGAAATGGTCACTATTATTACCCCCATGTCCGGTGGTGCTCTGACTCATGCACCGTTTCAGAACTTGAATCTCAGTCATGTGATCAGAGGCAGAGCTTGGCAGCCTGGTGCCCTATTTGATTCCAGAAGCTGTACCTGATGCCCTCCCGTGTCACACAGTTACTGTGCAGGAGAGCTGGATGGGGTCATCTCTTCCGTCGGGGGCGAAGACAACCTGCCCCAGAGAGCACGTGGCCTTTCTGGAAGGATCTGACAAGACTCCACTGGAAGCACAGAGGGGCATGTCTGTGTCAGCTTCAGGGGCCCCTCCCACAGGTCCCGCGTGGGCTGCTGCCATCACCGGAGGCCCCTGCTCTCTGGTGTCCCCAGCCCTGCACCCACCCGCCTCTCACACCCGGCACCACTGGCTGCTCCCCTCCCTGGGAACCACATCTCCCTGAGCCTAGTTTCCCTGACTACATGGGCAAAATACCTAGATGGACCAAGGCCCCGCCGGCTCCCTGTTCCCAGCCCACCTTCTGTCAGGCTGTCAGGCCTGAGCCCGAGGTAGCTCGTCCGTGACAGCATCCCTCTATCCTGCCCTGGCGCATCTGCCAGGCCTGGGTACCAGGCGCTCTGCACGGACGGGCCTTCCAGGCTGCGGCCATGCCACAGGGGAAGACTTGCAGCCCTGAGGTTGTCTAGGTCTGGAAGGGGCGTCTCCCTTCCTGCAGAGTCTCGGGCCAGAGATCAAACCCTGCACTCAGGCTCAGGTAGAGACAGGTGTGTGGTGTGTGTGTGTGTGTGTGTGTGTGTGTGTGTGTGTGTATGAGACCACTGCACAAGGCCCCAGGGCACAGCCAGGCTTCGGCTTTGGAGGATACACAGGCAAGCAGCAAGGGGATGCCTGGGACCCATCCCCTCAACAAAGATTGGAGTGAGCCCCCATGGGTGTCCTCTCACTCCTAAGGATGGGGTGCGGGAGGCCTTTTCAGCTGCTGGTTTCTGCACTGGGGTATCTTTCGAGAAAGATCCCCCCGAGGAAATCCAGCTGGAATTGTGTCGATTTGGCAGACATGCTGGGGGAAGCAGGGAGCCGCGTATAATCCCAGCTGCGGGCAGTGCAAGGTGGTGGTTGAGGATGGTCCTCCATCAGTTTGCTCAGCGACTCCCCAGCTCCTCTCCCACGCGCTGAGTGTAGCTTCCAGGGCATTCGGAGCGTGGAACACCTTTTCAACGGGGTATGTCCCTCAGGCACAGCAAATGCACCTTGCCTCCCAGCCGGTGCCGTGCATGAGTGAGGCTTCCCACAGATGCAGGGAGCACTGGACCCCACTGCATTTTGCAGGCGTAGGTGCACCCGAGTTAGGTCATCTGGGGCGTCCCAGAGACCTGAGTACAGAGAAGAGCATCCGTGCCAGGGAGGGTGGACACACAGCTGAGCCAGCTGCGGGGGAGGAAAGTCTTTCTTCTTTCATGTGACGGGTAATCAGGATGGAGTCTCCGTAACAGGCCGAGGGGCTGATGGGCCACAGACGCTCCACCGAGGCTGGGGCCTTTGGAAGGAATGTGGGCGTGAGCTGGATTCCACGGGCTCATGGAAGCCCCCACTTTGAACTTGGGTTCCAGCACCTCGTGCAGGGGCTTGAGAGGCAGGCTGGTTCAGCGATTCCGATCATTCAACTGAAGAGGTTTCTGGACTTCTCGGCCACAGTTTGTTAAATTTGAAAATGCTCTCTGGGAACCATCTGGATGAAAGGTCTATAAACGTAATGTCCGGATTACGAGGGGAGTAATGGCTGAGATTCCATTCGCTTTGTACCTGCTGACCTCAGCCTCCACCGGGGGTGGGGTGAGCTGGGCAGGCACTGTCACATGCACAGCCTGCAGCCCCCAAAGGCAGGGACCCAGGGGGATCTGCAGGGACTCCAACAATACTGGGGTCCCCCATCACCACATGCAGAGGGGAGCCACTGAATGAGGGAGGGGACTGACCAGGGAGAGCTGAACAAGCCCCGCCAGAAATTCTGGAGCCTCAAGAAGGAGTCCTAGAAGGGCCCATGCACCCTCCAGAAATTCAGGAATTAATTATGAGCAAGCTTCTCTCCACGGGCACGGGAGCCCTTCCTTCCCACTTTGAGGTTTTCTAAGCTGGTGTTCTCACCCAGAGTAGAGGAATTGTCGCAGCCCACTTTGCTATAGGAACGAATATGGCCTTAGAGAGCCCCTGCTGGAGGCTCCAAATTTCCCGTGAGTCAGCAGACCTTCCTCTGGTCCAGACGGGCCAGCCCAGGACGGGAGGTAGGGCATCCTGGTCATGACTTTCACCTCCTTCCTGCGCCCACACTGATGGCTTTGCGGGGAAGCCCGTGATGCAAATAATCCGAGGAGGGAAAATGTGACAACTTTGCCCAAGCAATTTACCCTCTTGCAAAGCTGGGAAGGAGCCCAAGTTGTGTGAGCGAATGCTTCTCCAGCTAAGCAGAAAAGCTGGCAAGTTGCTGAACGTCCTTGACTACACAGCACTTATATAAAATATGCATATCGGCGGGGATGTTTTCCCTAACAGCGCTCTGGGAAATTACATTAGATTTCAAAATTATCCCCTGCTTCCCCACATCGCCCACAGAGACTGGCACCAACAGCACCATTAAGTAGAAGCAAAGCAGCTGCCTTGTTACCACTGCCTTCACGAGAGCGGGGATCAAACATTTTTTCACAGTTTTACGTGGATAGTTTCATGAAAATTGATCAGGTCTAAAAAGTCTCCATCCAAATGAAGCCAAGGTTAAGGATAATTTATACAGGATATTCCTAATTTTATTCCGAGCCCTTTTATTACTAGGTAGGCCTTTATGACTTTAAAGAAAATGTCAGTGGCAGCAAATGACATTGTACTGAATAATCTAGTTGTGAGGGAAAAGACATTTGAAAGTATTCCACACAGCAGCGTTGCTGGGTTCTGCTGAGCGCACACTTTTCCTCGACGCAGCTGTCCAAAACTCTGCTGCAGTTCTCAAGCCTTTTCATGACTGGCACGTTAAGCGTAGCGTTTGCAGGTACCTATTTATCCTCTCACCGAGCCCTTTTATTTCCCTCGGATTCTTCCTGTAGATTTAGGTATTTTTTCGAAGCCTCACGTTTCTGTCCATCATCAGGAAACCGCTACTCAAAGCTGTTGTTGAATCCGATTTCAAGAGCAGTCCGAGTCCCTCAGGAGACAGACAGACGGACACGTCCTCCGGGGCAGGCTGAGTGTCAGAGCGGTCACTCCACACTGCTCCGCTGGCCTCTCGGGGACGCAGCTTAGCATCCGTCCGTGTCTAAACTTCCATCCTTCCAGAGGCAACTGGGCTGGTTCTGCCCTGCCGGACCGCTCTCTCCTCCAAGAACTGTGGCCCCTCGTCTGTGAGCTGCAGGGAGGGAACGTACATTTACTAAACAGCATGTGAGCGCCAGCAACTTCACAAACGGGATCTCATTTAGACCAAGAGTAGTTTTGTAAGGACAGGTTTCTTCCTCTTTAACTCAAAAGAAAACAGATTTGGGAAAAGAGTTTAGTAAAAAAAAAAAAAAATCAAAGTGGTATGGCTGCCAAGTGACAGAGGCGGGAGGGAAGCCCTGGTCCGTGGACTCTGAGGGCCCCGTGCTTCCTGGCGGGGTGTCACGGATGAAGGCGGGCAGACAAATAAGGACGTGGTTGTAGATCCTCCAGCCTCCACTCCAGTCCCCAGCAGAGCCCTGCACCCAGGAAGTTAATAAACAAAGCCTTCTCCAGAGTCTAGGTCAAGAGGCTGGCCCAGCGGGCACCAGAAAGATGTTGACGGCCAGCTGAGGATGACGGGGTGAGTTTGTCTGGCAGCACGTGGAGGGTACCAGCCTCCGGAAGGCCAGCCTCACTTGAGGACTCACTGTGACGCCTGGTCTTAAATGAAGTTAGCCGTCTCTTCTGTACTGGGGAGCTCTGGAATAATTTTATTTGGTTCTGCAGAGAAGCAGAGGGGGTATGTGAATGACTTGTCACGTCAGTGAAGAATGCTTTAATCAGCGTGTGTTCATTTTATCCAAAGGACTGGAAAGATGTTTGGGCATTCCTCATCCCAGTGTCCAGAAGGAAGCTCTACATCCCAAAACGTTAAGCTCTGAGATGGGTCGGAACTCTCTTATGGCAACAAAATGAGTCAGGAACGGGGCTTCAGGTGGGACACCAGGCAGACCCCAGCCCATCCACAGTCAGCGGCCCTGAGCCAGGGTGTTTAGCGGCTGCTGAAGGGGGCATGTGTACAGAACACTGCAGGAGTCTCAGGGGAAGACCAGCTCACAAGATCAAGGACATCCTCAAACCGCCTCCACAGAATTGTGTGGAATCCCAGTGCCAGGGGTCCCTTACACCTGTCATGTCCAGCCCCTGGATACACAGAGGGGGCCACACAGCCCCCTCAGAGAGGAGTGATGAGCCCTAGACCCTGCAGAGTCTGGCAGCCTGCACATAGCACCAGCCTGGGTCTGTCACAGCCGGGGACTGGGGCACCCCATGCAGTGCTAAGGTCATTACCTATCTACCCAAACGTTTGCAACACGCTGAGATAGGATCACTCTCTCCTTTGGAGGAAATTGAGGCTCCAAGAATCCAAGTTTCTTGTTCAAGGTCATGATGGTGGCAAATGGTGACAGCCATCTGGAGCAAAGGGCTGTGTCTTCAGCCCCCTTGTGCGGTGCCACCAGCAGCCTCCCTGACCACAGCCCACCCGACGGAGCTGACGGAGCCGGTCTCCGTTCCTTCCATGCTCAGAGCTTTTCTGGACAACTGCACAGTCCATGGTCCTCCAGCTGGATTTTAGGCAGACTATGTTCTTCTGCGTATTTTAACACATTAGACCTATATAGAAGAAGGAGAATTTTCAAGTATTTATGAGAACGTATGACAGAAAAGGAGGGATGTCGATGGACATCAAGAAATGAAATGGGGAGGGTGGGGGGGAGGGAGACGCAAGAGGGAAGAGATATGGGAACATATGTATATGTATTACTGATTCACTTTGTTATGAAGCAGAAACTAACACACCATTGTAAAGCAATTATACTCCAATAAAGATGTTAAAAAAAAAAAAAAAGGAAATGAAATGAACTGGGATGACTGCCTGGTGGAACAGGGTCCAGCTCCTTCCAGGGTGGAATTTCTTTGACTCTGGGTTCTGTTCTACACAACATCGTGAGACCTTCTGGGATCACATGTATGAGAATCAGTCCACAACACGGATTAGCATCGAGCCCAAGTTCAGATGGCCTGGGCCGACCCTCCCACCTCCATTGTCCCAGGACCCACCCCCGTGACTTCCTTGCAGACCTGGGCTGGAGCACCCCACACTCCGGAGGGCCAGACAGTCCTGAGCTAAGACCTTATCACTGAGAAGGGCCCCCTGCTAACTCTTCCCATGGACAGTGTTCCATCCGTGGCAATCTTTCAGCAAAATAGAGAAAACCACGTGTTAGCACGCCTAGGACATCACTCTGGCAAAGTTATGAGCGAGTGTTCTGAGCGCACTTCGGTTTAGCTGGCACTAGGCATTAGTTCCCTTAGCAGCTGTGCCCCTTGGCACTAGAGGAACTGCCAAGTGCAGGCTCCTCGGTAGAAAGAGTGGAAGACAGATGCACAGTTGCAGAGGGCACCTTCCTGCAGCCCCTTCTTGCACCTTTTATGTGAGAGCCTGCCGTTCTCCAAGAGGGGAGCATAATATACCCTGTTCCCAAGTTTGCCTGACAACGACCCTTCTTCTCCATGAGGACCTCATGAATAAGCTCACAGAAGAAATTCAACCTACTGTGATGTAAAGCTGCCCCAAACTAGTCTCAAATGGGAAAAGGGAAGGACTTATCTAAACGGTAACTGATCACCAAACTTGAAACACCTATTATGTATTAGTGAGTTATAGTTCATAATTAAATTAATAAAATGTTTACTTCTTTTACAATTATAAAAATTAATAACCACCAAATGCACTGTTATCCCCCATTAGGTCTGAGGTGAGGATGATTTCGTATTATTGAAACAATCAGTGAAGCCTGACTAAATGCTGGGTATTCGATCTCTTATATCAATGTTAAATTTCTCCAGTAAGATATAGGATTGTGTTTTAAGCGTCCTTGCTCTTTGGAGATGTGTGCTCGAGTATTTGGGGTGAAGTGACGTGATACCTACCACTTTAAGGGATTCAGAAAGCACACGTGTGCGCACACACACAGAGATGTGACCCTACGTGAAGGATGGACAAGGTTCTTTGTTCCGTTCTCTAAAGTTTTCTGTGGGCTCGCAGTTTTTCAAAGTGAAAATTGACGGAAAGTTTCATGGTTCGGGATCAGACTCCAGAACTACTGATTGGTTCAGGGTGGAGGCCGCCCCACACAGAGCATCCGTGTGGAAGGATCTTGGTTTTTTTCCTCTTAAAGGAAACTTCAAAAAGTGCTACTAGCAGATGGCCACGTGTCCCCATGGTCAAAATGTGCTGAGATGCCCACTTCCCATCCCGGCTGAGCTTCGTCACGGTGGAGACCATTCTCGGGGAGCTGGGCAGGAGCCCTGGGGTTCTCGGTGACCATCCGATGGCAGTTCTGACATGAGAATGTGCAGGGTCCTGGCTGGGGCATATGGAGTTCAACTCTTGGGGTCACGCCACTAACATCCAACCAAAGACAGAGCTTTTCAACGTATCCCTAAGACCATTCCAACTCTAAGTTTTGTTTTAAAAGTATTCTCGCGACATGCTCAGTGTGGGGTTAAATAAAAAGAAAAACCAACAAAGTGCATTGGAGCAGACAGAAGAAACAAATTGGAAGTCTAGGTCATAAGACATGCGGTGCTTTGACCTTGGGGAGATCCTGTGTCTAGAAAGCCAGGCTAAAGTGACCAAGGCAGTTTGGTAAGTGCCTCCACCTTAGTCCCAAAGACGCCCATATACTCCCCAGACCTGTTTGAATTCCCAGGTGGGCCTGTACAAACAGTGATGGAGGCATTGTCCCTGGAAAATGGATCTGCCGGGATCCTGCT
This sequence comes from Monodon monoceros, assembly GCF_005190385.1. Lineage (NCBI taxonomy): Eukaryota > Metazoa > Chordata > Mammalia > Artiodactyla > Monodontidae > Monodon > Monodon monoceros. Next base: position 78,767,613 of record NW_021703781.1, read on the forward strand.
TAGGGGCTGACCACCCTGGATTCCCAAGTGCCACCCAGCAGGAGGACGGTCCAGCCCACCTCCCCTGCCAGCAGGTCTGCATCACAGTCTACAGCCTGGGGAGCTGGAACTGTGTCTACTTTACGTCTCACTCTGGACCTGGCAGCCTGCTCACACAGGAGGCCTGTGATACCTGCTTCTGGGATGGAGGTGACCCACGCGAGTGTCCTCCCCTCTCTGCCGTCACGCAGTCTGTGTCTGTCCCCTCTTCCTTTGTTTCCTGCCCTCCCCATCCCTTTCCTCCCCGCCTTAACTTTCCTGCCCTGTGTCTTGGATCAGACATAGGCTCGTACCTCTTCACATGCCTCCTGCCATAAACCAAGCCTTTAACAAGAGTGATGCAGGAGGTGCAGCCCATGGGGGTCCATCGGAGGGGGAGCAGAGCCTCCTGTTCGGAGGCTGGAAAGGATGGTGGTGAGGAGTCTCTTTAAAGCCTCCAGTCCAGTTCCAGGAAGCTCTACTTCTTGTTCACTTCAATCAACTCGGATCAGGGACGTAGGAGGGGCCTAGACTTCAGTGCGCATTTCTCAGCTGCCTTTAGTTTTAACGTTTTTGTGTGCAGGATACTTAAAGGTTTCCCTGTCTGAGAAGCTGAGGAGGAAACTAATTCTTCTTATCTTCAAGCTGTTTTACATTTTGGTAGAATAAATGGCATAGGGTTTGATTATTAAAATACTAAGGGATCTTGTTATTTCTTGAATAGCGGAACCCTCACGAAATCCACGGAAGGAACTTTTGTTGGGGCATTTGCATACTCAAATTCTCCTAATCTTTTTTGTTTGTTTTTTGTTTGTTTGTTTGTTTTTGCGGTACGCGGGCCTCTCACTGTTGTGGCCTCTCCCGTTGCGGAGCACAGGCTCCGGAAGCGCAGGCTCAGCGGCCATGGCTCACGGGCCCAGCCGCTCCGCGGCATGTGGGATCTTCCCGGACCGGGGCACAAACCCGTGTCCCCTGCATCGGCAGGCGGACTCTCAACCACTGCGCCACCAGGGAAGCCCTCTCCTAATCTTTAAAATTTCTTCTGTAAGAGGGAATCACTAAACTCTCTTGGTTTTGCAGGGCCTTTTCCCCAATAATTTCATCAGACGTTTTCTTTTAGAAGGCGGAGGTCCTATTTACTCTTCTCCTTTAGGCTCATCAGAGATACTGATTGACTAATAAGAGAAGCAGCTTCGGGTAAAACATCTCTATTAAGTTCTCTTGGCTCTTTTAAGATCAGAAAAAGAAGAAGAAGAAACTTTTTCTTCCTCTAAATGCAAATCTTCCCTGCAACACTGGGCCTAATCTACTACAACTAATGAATCTGCTGGAGCTGATGAAATGTTACCTCCGCATTTTTCGTTCCTTGTATACAATTATTGTAACAGTGGTGAATAAATCAATATTCCCAATCCAACTGTAAAAAACAATCAAGAAAAGCAGTGCTTCTCAGGGAAAAAAAACCTGCCAAATAATAGTTATTAACTCTGTCTCAGTCCGCAACAGAACCAAACACCGTTCAGGCATTTTCTGCAAGTGTAGTAAGCAAACTCAGATACATGATGAAGGTGGCACATGCCAATAATTTCACCATTTTACATTGCAGAGTAATTGAAGGATTTAATGAGAAACAAACCAATAAAAATAAATAGACCATGTTAGAGGAGGAAGAAACTGATCTGAAATGGAAGTTGCTCCCATTTTGAGTTTAGGGGTTTTTTGCATGGTTTGACCAAGGGAAATAAACGAAATCAGGACAACTAGCTCCCACCCACTTTTTTCAAAGAAAAAAGAATAATATTTTGTTTCTCTGGATGGAAATCCTGGCCATTAGTTGTTGAACGGGAATGCACATCCAAGCTTGGGGATTCAAAGACAAACATTGCATAGTTCCTGCCCAAAGAGCTCATGGTCAAGGTCAAGGGTAGGAAATATATCCTAAGGGTGTTTGGGGCCATTGAGCTCTGTCCCCTACCCCATGGGGCAGAAGGGCTGGAAACGTTACTGGGAGGAATGACACCTGGGTGGGTGGGGGAGGACATGCCCAACAAGCAGGGAGGCCCATGCTGACTCCCACGGGAAGGGGGTGCAGGAGAAGGTGGTGGGCGACACTGTGGGCGAGGGACCTGCGTCTGCAAAGGCACAGAGGTGTGAGTGGGCTGTCTCTAGGAACAGACGATGAAGTTTGGGAAGGCGAATGGAGGCGGGGGAGAAAGTCAGCCAGGCCAGGTCAGGAAGGACTCCTACCTGGATGACCTCAGAGGGCTCTGGAGGTTCTGGAAGGAAGAAATGGCTGGAAGGTAAATCCCCACGAGTGCAGGCTGGGGTGGCAGGCCGAGTTCTGTGCCCACAGCGCTGGCCCGTTCCTGCCTCTGCACGTGTGTGTGGGCCCCTCTGGACCCACCCACTGGGGGTCACGTCATGCCGGCACATTGCCCACTCTGCCATGGGGGTCTAGGTGGGCTCACTCTTTAACCTTTCCAGGGGCAAGACTAGTTTGTCCACCTGAACGTTTATGTTTAGAAAAAATGCAAACCTTGGCTCCTTTCTCTTTTTAAAACTCAAATCAGGAGAACCTGGTTTTAAGACGGTTTCTTTAAGAGATGCTATTTTCAGCTCCTCTGTTTTGATGCCCTCCCCCATATGCACAATTGAGAACACTCAACTGTAATGAGTTATCGCCTTGCGGGAGCTTTGGGACCTGGGAGACGGAGGGTTCAAAGCCAGCGCCGGGAGGTCCTTCCCCAGGCGTGCGCCGGCCCGAGCAGTGTGCCGGCTGCTGACCCTCTGATCTCATCTTTGGAGAGCTCTCTTGAAGAGTATTGATGGGCTGAACCATTTTATTTCCCAACGAGTTCAAGTGAGCCCGTGTTAGGCCTGGATGCCACGGACAAGGGAGCGTGCGGTTTTATTCACAGGACCTAGATGGGCTGAGAGGGTGAGGGCTCCCCAGGCTGAGAGGAGAGGTCCGACAGCGGGGCTAATGGGCTGACAGCCCGGGAGGGCATCCCCCATGCTTGTGTGGTCACGGCCTCCTCTCTTTAGCGTTTGCAAAGAGGGATGCAAGGAGGGAGCCCACTTGTGCTGACCCTGCCCAGATCTATCGAGAGAGTTCCAGAAGGATCTGCTCTTTCTCTCGCCACTGCGTCTGCATCTCACAGGAGCCATACTACTGCCTTGGAGCTCCAGTCCTGGGACACAGCAGGGCACTGAGAGGGCTGGTCACAAAGGGAAACGGGAGGATAAGGCATTTCCCACAAGTTCTAGGACTCTCTTTCAAAAATGAAGGAGGAGGATGGAGGGGATAGGAAAGTTCGTCTAGCTCTACATACCTCTAGGGGCAGTGCCTGGTGGGGGCGGGCACAGACACTGGGCCAGGGCTTGCTCTCACCTTGGGGCCTGCCCAAAGATGTACCATCAGATGTGGTCACTACTTCCTGTGGGCCTCAGTTTCCCCATCTGTAAAATGAAAGGGTTGACAAGAAGGACCCAAGACTCAGGTCTCACGGCGGAAAGGGCTGTGTGGCGCTGAGAGTCTCCTGAAGCCTAGGAATGACCCCGAAGCCCAGGCGCCACTTCCCACCACAGTCCCCTCCCGGACAACACTGCATCCCCCAAACTGGCCGAGGGAGCCTCCCTGCAGCACCCCTGGGTTTCACAAGGGGGAGGTGTGCTGTACCTGGCTCAGTTCTCAGGTGACCCCAGGACAGTGGTCCTTCCCCAGAGGGCAGTACATCAAAGGTGGACCCTTAGCAGGCCGACTGAGGGGAAGCAGCCTCATCCCCAGACACACTGCCTTGGACCCAAGTCACTCTCAGATCAGGGACCAGCCTTTTCCCATTCAGGTCAAGGGCACTAACCACCCCCGCACGCAGCTCCTGTATGCTGAAGGCGCCCTAGATGCTTTCATGATGATGTATCAGGACATTCCTGCTACCACCCTGAGCTGCCCCTCTGCAGAAAAGGCAGCCGGCTCAGGGACATGAAACATTTTACCAGGTTTATGCAACTACTTAGTGGGAAACCTACGTCAAGTCCAAGGACATATGCTACAAAGCCCATGACCGACCCACTGCCCACCGTCCTCAACCTTCAAAAGTGCAGGAAAGCCAGTTAGGCCCCACCCTTGGTCTCTAAAAGATCACTTGTAGCTCAGGAAAAATGCAGATATCAGATCACATCAGGGTGTGAAGGAAGCGCCCAGGGCGTTGGAACAGCAGGACTGACTAATCCAGGATGGGAGCAATCCTGAGGGGCTTCATGAGGGAGGTGCTGGCTGGGGCACTCAAACCCTCCACTGCCCGGAGAGAAGTTTAAGCACAAGCAGAGGAAGTGGGTCTCTTCACTCAGACTCAGCAACCAGGACAGCTCCTGGGTGAGGGCTGGACATCTGGCTTGAATCTCCACAGCACACCCTGCCAGGGTCAATGGATCAGGGCAAGACAGACGTTTTCTGCCAGTGGCCTCAACTGTAAGTGACCGAGGGGCCGGGAGGGAGGCCCGCCCAGGGAAACAAGCCCGCAGGGGTGGTGGCCGGCCCCTTGTCTCAGGTTCCACGCTGGAATCTGACAGCGGCTCGGGGCCTCCCGTGGGGTCACCAACGGCCGAGGGGAAAGTGGCCACACCGCAGCTGCCCAGAAATTAGAGCTCGTGTTACAGAAGCCAAAGTCAGGGAGGGCAAAGGGGACCCCATCCCTGGGGAGCTATAGGTGGGCCAGACCTGGGGCCGTGAACTCCATACCTTCCGAACAGCTCGCTGTTTTCTCCAGGAACCCTGCCAGCAAGTAACACTTCCATAAACGAGGCCTATCTGACAGAGTGCTTCCTGCTTCCTGAAGACTGGGGAGCAGTGAAGGAGGCGATGCTCAAAATGTGAGTGTGGGTCAAGGGTGGGCCGTATGGGCAGCTGAAAGTCAAGAAGGAGGGGGACGATCCCTCTACCAGGCATGCCCCCTCCCCGCTGAGGGCTGTTCAGCCGTTGAGAAGGCGCAGGGCTGCAGGAGCTGGAGACGTGGGCTGGACCCCGGACTCTTCGCATCAGGTGTATGGTCCGAGCAGTCTCTGGGTGGTGAAGATGGAGTCCCTCGTATCCGTATGGGGGTCCGCTGTGTGACGCTTCTCCTCCGGGCCTCCTACTCTCCTGGTGCCCAGCACACCGTCCTTTCCCAGCTCATTTCCTGTCTGTTGTCGTTCCGTGCTGCCAGATACGGGCCCATGGACTTCACTATGGAAAAATGTAATAGAAGAAGAAAATCCAGCTCCTTTTCCAGGCTTGTTAGTGCCCAAGGGCCAGCTCTGAGCAGGGCTGACCCATACGAGGCACATCTAGCACTGACCTTTGACCTTGTGTTGTCAAATGAGTCTGTTGAGATGATAACTTTGATGAACTTGAGCAGATGTGTGTCAAACTGCCTCTGGAGGAAAGGAAGCTATCACAACACATCAGTGTGTACTAACCTTGGCACTATTAAACAGGAGATCCATCGGGGTAAATTTTATAGGTATGAAAATGGTTATTATTACAGTCCAAAAGTTCTACTTTTCTCCATTGCGCCAGAATTGAATTTTCCATTTAATTATATGCTCACCATTGCTCTTATCACCAGGCCTCACCATCAGCCGAGTCATATGTCATATTTTCCAGTGTGACTCATTTAGAAAAGAAGCACCAGTCCAACACCCGGCGTGACTGGTCTGTTAATGAAGTGGGTTATAGCTCTCTCACGTGCTGGGCCTCAATAATAGAATTTAAGTGAAAGTAATTTCCAAGTGCAATCATAGTTTACATATTAGTTATTGTATAAAGGAAAAAAATGAGGGGCTACAGTAGGCTCCATGCAATTAACATTGAGGCCCTCGCCTGGGCCTCATGGGAAGGGGATCAGCTTGGCCGATTTTTTTCCACAGATTTTGATTGGAATAAAGAAGCTTTTACTGGATGCCTCGGCTGCAAGTGCTAAAGCTTTCTGAAAACTCGAGACATCAACCAGACCTCAGGACAGGATATAAACACAGGACGAGCATTTATTTTTTAACTGTGTCTCAGAAGCATGGTCCCCGGCGTTGAGCATTGCACATGGCAAGTCAGGTGGACGAGGGCCGAAGCAGGGCTAACGATGCAGTGTGTCTGAGTCAGAGACCCTGGGACCATCGTGGGCTGGGAGAGGGGAGACCCATGGCCCAGGGTGCTGGGGGGGCTCCACACAGATGGAGGAATCCAGCTTGGCCTGAAAGTGTGGGTGCACAGAGCTAACAGCCACGAGGGGGACAAACCCACAGTCATATCCCCACACCATGCACACAGACACACACACGAGCTAACAATCAACAGACCGTCAGCGGTCTTAAGGTCCGGTGGTGCAGTGGGAGTGGAAATCCAGTTGCAATGGGGCCAGGAGGGAACAGAAGGTGAGGAATGAAAGCGCAGAAGTTGGCCAGAAACGAGAAAAACAAAACATAGTGGTGACTGGAGAGGACAGCAAGACGCAGGAAGGTTATTTTTGGGTGGGAAGAGACTTAATGAGATGATTTCTGCCTCAGGAGGCAGGCTGGACAGAGGCCTGGTCGAGTCCTTGTACCACAGGCGTCTCTGACCCTGAGCCCCTCAAGTGGCCGAGCATCCGAGGAAGGTGGGCAGGATGCGGGATGAAGTGGATCCCACGGGACAGGCAGGCAGGGAGGAGGGCTTTGGCCTCCCTCTGGTTCAGTGACTGGGGGATGGTGTCGACGTAAGAAGCTGGGAAATTCAGAGGGAAAAGGGGCTGGTGAGGGGGAAGGAACTGGATGGACAAAGCCGCCATCTCTCCAAAGTGTGCCTGTTTCACAGATGAGATGCAATAGGCAGATTCAACTTAAGTGATTTTTCTAAGGTCTCAGAGTAAAAAACAGTAGCCTGCACCACTCACATCAGACTAGAGTTTGCAGAGCAGTTTCACCCCATGATCTAACGTGGTCTTTTATAAAAAGCCTTAAAGAAGGTAGACATTATCTCTAGCAATGAAAAGAAAAATCTCAGTATGTGGCACCATACAGCCAATCTTTCTGTTCCTGACTTGAATTATCCGGTTTCCTTAGTTGCCTGTGACAAAAGCCCATCCATCTAAAAGGGGAACTTTCCGGCTCATGTTACTGGAAAGAGAAGGGGTTTTGCTGAAGGGGCAGCTGGATTTAAGACCCCTTTTGCCATCGCCCAGCACAGCTTCCCTCTCCCTACGCCAGCTTCTGCCCTCCCCTTGGTTCCGGTGAGTGAGGTGTGGTCTCGGGAAGCTCTATGCTACTTTCCTTGCAATTTTATGACCAATAGAAAGAGAGACCTCTCACACTAAGGCTGTCAGAAAAGTCCTAGGGCAGTTCCAGGCTTGGGCCTAGTGTCCATTCATTCATTCAATCGATAAGTCAATTCAGCCTTTCATTCAAACAAATATCGACTGAGCACACCCCACATACCAGACACATGCCAGGTGGTGGGCACAGGGACATGAACAAGATGGAGAAGGTCTCTGCTCTGAAGCAGCCTACAGGCTCATGGGAGAAGATCAACAGTTCAAAACCAGCAACAACAGCAGCAACGAGAAGACCCAAGTGCAGGCATCCTTGGCTCTATGATTAGACCCATCCCATTGGCCCTGGGAGGAGGTGGCCACTCCACCTTCAAAGCAAAAGGCTAGAATGTATGCGGTAGGTTGGGGGGATGCGGGAGAGAGATGTGGGGAGCATTTCCCCTAAAGGACAGGATTTGATATTATAACTAAAAGAAAGAAGGGCTGCTGGGCAGACAAAATAAAAATGCAGAATTATAGAAATTTTTTGTTTAATAGCTTTTTATTATGAACATATGAATATGGAAGAGAAGAGGAACTGAGAAGGCTCTTGTTCTTCTGAATGGTTACAGTTCGAAGCAGTCTTCAATACCAAAGATGTTTACAAAGATTTGGAAATAGACTTCTGAGGAGGGCCTGGTCTGCAGCCCTAACTCCACCTTGAGCATCCGGAGCTGCCCAGCCAGGGGTTCCCAGGGATCTCCCCAGGGGTCTCACCCTCTAGAGGGTTACAGATGCTCTTTCGTTTACCTTCAGAGCCTAAGGGTTTGGCACAGCACTGGGCACACGGAATGCCCTCCATTCATTCGGTCAGTGTTTATTTTGATTCATTATAATTTGCTATAACCAGCTACATTAAAGCCAAATGACATAAAATTGTATATGAAGACGTCTTGATAGTTGTTTGTGAGTTTCTATTCATCTAACGATCTTTCTTTTAAGCACAAATAACAACACTCCGATTTTAAGGCATGTCTAATTCTCAGAAACAGTGTGTTTTGACGGCCATCACAAACATGCGTACAACGCACAAAACTGGAAAGTCCCCCTGTTGAGATGACAGCACAAGCTCTGAGCCACCAGACTGTGCCTCTCCCCACACATCCCCTAACGGGATGCCAAGCACTCTCGCTGCAATTCAACCTATCGTGCCACTTATATCCCTCATCTTGACGCTCTATTGTATTTGTGAACTCTTTGTGGTCAGGTCTGGACCCCGCCGTGGAGCAACAGCTCAACCAGAATTAGCCTCGAGTGTTCAGAACTAATGCGAGTGGTGACCCAACTGACTGTCAGCTGCCAGAGGTCTGGGGCGTGGGAAGTTGCAGTCAGACAAACAGCGTAGGTCATCGCCATTGAGATGTCTCGAATCCATTCTTTCAAGCCTGATGTGTTGTCTAGCGTGTTTGTACAGAAGAGTTCTTCTCCTTCTGGCATATTTTTAAATCTCAGATAGCAGTCAATTCTAAGGCAGAGCAATGATGTCCACTGTATCCCAGGGCACAAGGCAAGGTCATGAGGAACAAAGGCAGATGCAGACAATGGACCATGACCGAAGGAGGATGCAGGACAAAATGCACGTATCTGTGAGCCGACGCGGGCAGGCATCCCCAGCTCTAAGGACTAATCTCAGGCCCAGCAGCGGAGAGCTCAGACCCTGCACAGTGGATCTGACTACACCAGATAGATGGGGCATCTAACAGAGTTTTATCCCAGCAAGAGTAACTCAACAGGGAAGATACATGCTGGCCGTCAAATGAAGTTCTCTTCTTGTCACCAGACTACAGGCCTACCCCTAGGTTGCATTTCAAAGACTTCCACTTCTGAGTATCATTTTAATATGGCGCTCCAGACCCTTGTGTTTTATGGTTCTCTGTCCCCATGCTGAAGTGCTCATTTGTTAGCAAGGACTCAGTTCTTTCTTCTCTAAGGAAACTTTTCCCTAAAAGCAGAGGCAGGGGATTCCCTGGTGGCGCAGTGGTTGAGAGTCCGCCGACCGATGCAGGGGACGCGGGTTCGTGCCCCGGCCCGGGAAGATCCCACATGCCGCGGAGCGGCTGGGCCCGTGAGCCATGGCCGCTGAGTCTGCGCGTCCGGAGCCTGCCTGGTGCTCTGCAAGGGGAGAGGCCACAACAGTGAGAGTCCTGCGTACCGCAAAAAAAAAAAAAAAAAAAACAGAGGCAGGCACTTCTCCCCTGTGGGTCCCATGAGCAGGAGTGTTTTCACCTCTGTAAGGTCTTCTTTTCCTTCAGTGCGGCCACTCCTAGCTGACTTGCTCTGGCCTGGTACCTTGGCCCATCCTTTCAGGGTCACCTGGAGTTGACTCCTCTGGAGTTAAGACCAAAGGTGATAGAACCAAGGAAGGAATGGGACCTTTCGGTCCTTGACTGGAGGGCAGTGTTCAAGCCCAGCCCCTTGGCTGGGACTCCAAAGGGGACCGCAATCTTGGGGGAGGGTAAAACCCCTTTCAACACAAGTGTCACTCAGGCTGGAAGCCCAGTCTCATGAGGTCTGCAGCAAATTTTGTGATCTACACTGAGGTCGCACCCTCCACACCTGCCTGCCCATGACATTTGTTCCAGCCTCTACCTCTTACTTCTCCATGGGCCTTATTTCATTTTATCTGAATTTCATGCTCAAGAAAGAAGACGATGTGGCAGGTGGCCTGACCCCTACCCAAGATGCACACAACTCTCATTCAACAAGGCAGGTTGTGAATGCAATTCCCAGTTCCCCCTCTCCTCCATGTCACAATCTGTAGACCTGTTTTCTCACTCCAAGGCCTGCACCTCTGGGTACATTTTGGCCAGAGCTGTTGGTCACCTCTGAACTGCTCACAGCTCCACGTGTTTTACTCGGTTGATGTGTTATATTACAGTGATGAAACTAATGCCATAAACATATTTTTCAAAATTGAGGTCCTTAGAAGTTCCATTTACCTGCCATCTGATCTGATTTCTACTTATTTCTAGGTATCTTCAAGTCCATGTACTTGAATATACTTATTTTTATTTTTAAATTATTAGGGATTTATGGACTCATTCATTCTATGATATTTTGAGAGATGATCATGTTTTCAGTGTTGAAGATAAACGTTGCAGTATTGTCCTAGGTGCCTCAAAGAGTGAGGAGCTCTCCTTGTGACTCTGGATGTAATCATTCCTCATGGCTACTATTGACTATTTCACACGTAATTAATTCCAATAACATGAAGTCCTTATATTTTTCTTGCTGAACCAGCAACTTCACAAGTAACATATAATCAAAGGCACAAAGTTCTGTATGTATTTGTTTTCATTATATAATTAAAAGATGTTAAGGAAGTGCAACTTTTAAAAGAATTCTAGCTAGTTATTAAATTTTTATCCACTGGGTGGGAATCCTAAACCCTCCCATCAAACCCTCACAGTTTAGAACTTCCAGAGTCTCTCTGGGATTTTTATGATTTTACAGATAAGATTATTATTCTGATAAGATTCCAGAAAATCAAGGCCATGTCCCCCCAAATGACAAAAGACTCTGGCCCAAGTATGACCAAAGTGACGGGGAACAAATCAAGCTCAGCGTCTGGAGAATGTGCCCAGTTATCAATCACCTCGAAGAGCAGATCTGACAGGACGTCGAGGGAGGCACCTGGAGCCATTCATTGACTCCCAATGACAAAGCCTTCCTACAACTTGCATTTCTGCTAATCAACTGAACCTCCATGGCGATTCACACATCCGGGTTTGCTCTCCTAGGAGATGCAGGAAGGGGGTGTGAAGCAGACAGCTGAAGGGCTGACATGACCCAACACGCAGTGGAGAGTGTCAGGCTCCTGATGCAATCAGCTCCATCAGAAGCAGGGGCCCTCCTTCCCCGCCCTCTCCCTGGTTAGGTGTAGATGCCTCCCTACTTACCTGGGCCTGATATTACTACTTAGAGCTGGGATACCTGCCCACTTTGGCTCCCAGATACGGAAATTTTGCCCTGCGTCCTCTTCTGGTCATGATCCATCGTCTGCATCTGCCTTTATGCCCATGACCTTGCCTTGTGCCCTGGGATGCAGTGGACATCGCTACTCTGCCCAAGAATTGGCTGGTATCTGAGATTTTAAAATATGACAGGAGGAGAGGAACTATGATAGAAACAGGAGGAAACGGAAGTTACCAAGCCTAAGTGAGAACCTGAAAATCTGTAGGAGGGGAATGGGTGTCCACCCTTCTGTCTGGGCTGTTCAACTGACAATTCACAGTCCATGGCTGCCCGACTGCCCACGATGACAGACAGCAGGCAGAATGACCCAGGAATGTGAAGGGCTGAGAAACAGGGGTAGAGCAGGAGGCTTCAGTCAAGGACAGCAGACCCAGGATACAGGAGAAATGAGCTTATCACCTAGTCTAACTTAAAACTTCCTAGAAAAGGATAAGGGCCTCTCTTATCCCACACTCCACACAACAGGTATCAGGCAGGAAATAGGCTGGGCCTGGGAACCTTGGACACAAATCCAGCAGAAGCTGTATTTTTCATTATAATCTACATTGCAAGGTAATGCTACCTCCTGAGCCCACTTACCTCCCAGAAGAATCTGTGAGCCACAGAAAGGCAAGATCTACCCTTTGCTGTCTTACAAGGGCTCCACACATGAGCACTGAGCTCAGGTCTCCCAAGGCTCAGAACTTGTTCAAAACTCATATTAGCATTTCACATTCTTGGATATAAACTGTTAGGACTCCAATTTGGTTTGTCAGATAGAGTCTTCAAAATAAACACACGCAGTTCCATGAGGGTCTATCTTGGATTTGCTTTCACTCTTGATTGCGAATCAACAACAGTGAAAATATTGCATAAAGAGATTATTAAAAAGAAATAGTGGGAGCTTCCAATTCAAAATGGTGCATGTGCAACTTTTCTCCTTCCTGAGAGGGAATTTTAATTAAAATTAAAATATTTATTAATGCTCAACAGTGAAAAGACATACAGGGAGGTCATTAGCAAGTAAGAGATTTCAACCGATTTCTGGAAGACAGGGTTAAAAAAAAAAAAAAAGGATCAAGTGGTGGCTGGAAAAACAGGAAGAAGCAAAAGCTCAGAAAACACATGAAGAGTGAATCAGCTGTGAAGGGATCAATGTACCAATGGAGCTCCTACAGACTTAATACAACATGGTGATAAAGGACCTGAAAAACAAAAGGATTCCTTTTCAGACAAACACCCACCTCTAGGAGGAGAAGACCTAGCAGCAAGACTTTTATCTACTAAGACCTGAGGATGTTCCTCTAAAGAGTGAAAATGAATAGTCTGGGTGGGAACCAGGCAATCGTGCAGATATCAGTGACCCCAAATAATCCCCTCAAGTTTTGGCAAGAGTTCTTCCAGTTACTAGCTGACCCCTCTCCCAATTAATATAAAACAAGGTTGCCAGACACCCAACAGTAGTTTGCTACATGCTGCTCTAACATATAACAGGACAATCCAGATACATCTGCCAGACAGATTATTCTGCAGTTCAATAGAACAAACACAATCAACAGATGAAATTCTGCAAAATACAAACAAGGAATATAAGCCAAGAGAAACAGAAAACATGATTCGAGAAAAAGTATAGAGATTTCCAGTAAAATAAGAGAAATTAACGTACAGACTTTAATCAACATTCTCAGAGGGATAGAAGATCTTGAATCCACGAAACAAGGACAGGATAGGATGAAGAAAGAACAAAGAAAAAGAAGGATTTCTTAGAAAGTTAAAAAAATCATATACTTCCTGAATTTGTTTTAAAGCAATAGACTGGAATGTAAATTTGAGGATTTTTTTAAGGAAAATATTTGAGACTGAAAATAAGTCAGGAAACAGGAATGATGTAAAACTAGTCTAACTTCCAAAAATAAGAGTTGCAGAAAGGCCATAGCAAACAGGGGGAATGAATAAAATAATGAAAGAAAATTATCCAAAACTGAAGAAGACATGTCTCAAGTTTGAAAGTGTGTCAACCACAATCATTTTTATAAGATTCGAAAACCATCACCACGAAATCAGAGGACTAATGCCTACAGAGGAAAAGGACACCAGACTGATAACAAATATCTCAAGAGCAACATTGCTTGCTGGAAGTTGATTGAACAACGTCTTCAAAGTTCTGAAATTCTATTTTCCACCTTCAATTCTATACCCAGTCAAACCATCTCTGAAATATGAAGGCAGAATAAGGACATGTAAAAATATGGAAAGCTTAGCTCCCCAGCAAAATTGTAGGGAGTTATTTAATTATAACAAGGAAATAAACCAAGAAGAGAGACCAGAAATTAGTAGATTCAGAGAGGAGAGCACAAAGTGAAATTCAAAAATGACAGCTGCACAGTTAGGTCTAGAGATCAAACAGTACAGATTAGAACTGCAGGATAGAAGACTCTAGTAGGAGGTCTCCTTAAAAATAAAAAGTAACTTGTAGGTAAGATGATGTAATTGAGAGCTTGGATAAAAGTTGAGAATTTATTGGAGGTAAAAGAGGAGAATCAATTTTATCATAGTGTCAGGAACTTTTGCACAACTACTTGGGGCCAACTGGACATTCAGGAAAGGGAATGTAATTTTAGCAGAGCACTTATTTCTGCAATGAACATTATTTCCAGAATCGTAGCAATGTAAGTGGTATTCATTGGTTTCAAAATATTTTGAATCCACTTTTAGATAAAATTCACTGAAAGCTAACTGAGTCCATATCCAAATATAAAGTCTATAACCCTGATAATAGAAAAGAAAAGGACAGCTGACAAAATTGAGAAATGGCAGAAAAGAGAGGCAGAGGAATGGGCAAGGGTGGAGGAAAGGTGAGTGGGTGCTCAAGAAGCAGTTCTAGTGGGAACAAAATGTAATTATGCTATTTAGTTTTTCAAAAATTACCAGCTGAGGAGCTTAAAACGGTGAATTAAGCAAATTGCAAGGATAAATCTTCTTTCATAGTAATCATTTTATAAGCAACATTGAAAGTCAATAAATCCAAAAACAAAAATAAATATATGTTGCTCGTGGCTACAAAGCAAAGCAAAATTTGCAAAAAAAAATCCTATGGAATATTGAACTGGGGGTGAGAAGGAATATGAAAAATTTCTGTTCATCATGAACCTTTTGATTCTTTGTTTAGTCCCTGTTGCGTTAGTAATGTTTTCTCCAAGCAGAGTTAGAAATACTTTCTTTTATAAAAGGAGCGTAGTAATGTACAAAGGCAAACAAACTCTGGTGTAAAAGGCCCCATTTTAATGGCATATTGAAATCTAAACTTTAAATAACTGACAACCTATGTTCTCCCACAAAAATCCATATGGTCTTTGCTTCTTACTTTTCTTTACAAGGAGAAGAACAGCTTGTAGCAGTGTTCCTGAACTAGAATCACCTAAATTGGTATAAAGAAAGAATAGGTCCATACCAAACCCAAGTCTGACCAAGTCAGACTCTCTGGGACCAGGACTTGGGAATCTCATTTATCCATCATCCTGGGTGATTCCCAGTGACCTACAACATGGTTATGGCCTCTCTGATGGAGTAGGGTAAGGGTAGGCTAGGCCATGGTAAGAAATAGACCCCGGAAACTATTACGGTTCTAACGCTACAGATGTTTTATCTCCCCCCCAACACCAGCGGGAAGCAGATGTGCCCACCTGCCAACAGCTCCTCCGCGTGGCGACTGAGGGTCACGGGCTCCTCCGTCTTGCGTCTCTGTCCTTCCTTAGTCTCTGGGATGCACTGGAAGCAGGGTGGCTTTGGCTTGGAAATGGCACACATCCCTCCTCTTGAACTGCCAGGTAGGACTCAGCCACGTGTAACTGCAGGGGAGGAAGGCAAATGAAACGTGTTCCCAAGAAGGAGAAACAAAGTCTGGGTGATGGCGCGTAGTCTCCATATAGAACCACAACACAGACCACAGAAAAGTTCTCTCCCAGTTGACCAAGACGACCCTCTGTTAACATCTTGAGGAAGAAAGACTCACTGCACCCAGCAAGGAAGGCCCATCTGGACCCAGACACAGCGATGGTCTGGCTGTAACTTGTACGTCCCTTTCCGGACATCTCCTTGGGCTTTCCTTCATTCTTCAGTTGCCACAGTCAAACTGTTGACATTTCCACTTAGCCAAGTGAGGTCATCTGAGAACAGGATCCCAGGTGCAGCAGTTCTTTTTAAGCTAAATCCCTAAATTACTAGAGGCCCCAATAAAGAGGGTCCAAGCCATTTCCAAATGCGACACCCCCCCCCACCGAGTCACCCTCCACACATCAATGCAACAGACAGAAACCACAGGAATATTCAGCTTGACCCACTTGTGCTGGCCTTGGCATTCACCCCATGAGCAGTTGCTAACGGCAATTTAGAAAAGAATAAAACGAGACCCACTTACCTTTGTGCCTTCCTCTACAAATGTGATGGAAAGCAAATTAGAACAATGGAAAAATGTTGCAGTTTTGATACTTAGTGTCAAATTGACAACCCACAAATCTCGCACATCTATTACTCAATGATATTCAATTTAGTGACACTTAGGATAAATATTTTTTTACCAGTTCCTAGTGTGAATTCTCCAGGATATTTTCCAGATACCAGTTAAAAGTTTCTTAAAGTCAATCTACCACAGGGGGATCTTTAAAAAATCTGTATTTCTGCCTAGAGCTGCTCTAAGGTCAAATCTTTTCTCTATTCCAAGCACACAGAAAGACATACACAGATGATGGTTAGTTTCCTCCATCAATTTAACAAATAAATAAAATTGAAAAGGGCCCAAGAACACACAGCATAGGATGGATAGGGAGCCTACACAATGATTAAATATTTATGAACAAAAAAGATAGCAACGAGGTGGCAAATCTCTTTATAAGCCTGGATCCTGTGTAGTAAAAATGGATTGTATCTAAGTACACATTCCAAAAAGGCATTTACCTGCTTTTCCTTCATAAAGTGTTTTTCTAAAAAAGAGTTTTAAAGTCTGGAAATGGAGAGCTTTTAGAGAAGGAAGATGGAAAATTAATACCAGGATTTGGTGTAGTTTATTCAAATGTATTATTCTCCTTGGGCACAGGAAGCCCAGCTTTACTCCTCAGAGCTGGAAGAGGCACAGTGGGGATCAGGAAAACCCCACCTCTAGGGCAAGTTTATGGGCATTGCCATGGCAACCTCTCCATGCCTGTCATCAAGGCCCTGCCCTTGCCCCGCCCACCTCTGGGGCTTCTTTGCCAGGTTTCAGGAGCCTCGGTGACTTGGTCTCCTCTCCATCTCCTTGGATCTGAGGTGGTGCCTTGCTTGATAGATTAAATATGGCCACAAACTGTCCGCCCCTTCCCCAAATCTGGGGCAGCTGGGCGATGTGTTTTGATGGATAGAGGGCCACTCTGGCCTCCAAGACCTTGCAGCTTCTGCTCTCCTTTTTGGAAGGCTGCCGCCTTGTGAGGAGCCAGGAGGAAAAAACTGCGTGGAAAGAGTGAGGCCCAGCTGTCCCCATGCTCAGCCACAGGAGTGAGGCCAGCCCGGAGCAGCCAGCCCCAGCCAACCTGCTAACTGGCTGTAAACACCTCAGCGA
>NW_021703781.1:78784503-78802003 GCF_005190385.1 Monodon monoceros
CAGCCAGCCCCAGCCAACCTGCTAACTGGCTGTAAACACCTCAGCGAGCCCAGCCCACACCACGTGGGGCAGAGACATTCGTCCCAGCTGAGCCCTGCCCAGAGGCTCAGCTCCAGGCACTGAGATGACAGCTGCCCTCCAGCTAGCCTCAGCCAACTGCTGCTCCCCATGGCCACTGTTGGCGAAACTCTGACAGCAGCAGAGTGTCTGGACTTGCCATAGACTAGAAGTTTGCAGACGTGGACCGCTAGGAGCCTCAAACCTGGATGCGGTGGCCAGACCTCTGCTCGGCCTTGACCGCGATGGTGGCGGTGAGCAGGCCCGGGGGTTCAGAGACTGAGCCCCTTGAAGGGAGGTGGCCAGGCCAGGCTGGGCTGTGCAGGAGGCCTGGATCTTCCAGCTTCAGAGCCAGCAAAGTCCTCAGATAACCACAGCAGCTCCCTGCCATGGTCTCTTCTTTCTGAGCTCAGCCTCTGACATGCCAAGGACCCTCATCAAGGGCCGGGTCTGTGCCCCCTACCCAGCCCTTCTGAGAAAAGAGCGCGCTCTCATCAAACAACCCTCTGCTAGCTGCCGGTCACAAACCTACAGCGTCTCAGTGGACAGTCTCCACCCCTAGGCCGGTGTGCCCAGAACAAACGTCAGTGCGTTCATCAACAGAGACAGCCAGTTAAAGGGGCGCATTCGCGTTGATTGTAATTAGTATTGTCAGGATTATTAGCATATATTATCATATAAATATTTATTTATATGCATGTATTTGTATATGTGTGTAATATATATGTAACGACTGTTTTATTTTAGTTGACATTGTCTGGCCACCTTCCAAGGCCTTTTCCTTGAGGATGGGCCTACAGATTCCACGCCCTCCCACCTTTTATATGTTAATTGCCGCCCAATGCACTGCCTGCAACCCCCAGTCCAAGCCCTCACTTCGTATAGAGTTCTGTGCAAATCTCCCCAGGCGGAGCAGCTGCCTACGTTTCTGCAATTTCCCGCAGTCTTTTCGAGCTGTCTTTCTAGACCATCGACATTTCTGTCTCCATGGGTCTTATCTCATCAGCGTGGTCAAGCTCCTCTCATGCTAAAAATGCCTCTTTTACTCCATTTCCTCTTCCCATCCTTGCCTCCTTTCTCTGCTCCCATAAATGACCAAAGTTCTTAAAAGGCTTCTCTGTTGTCTGCACTTGCCCACCAATCTCTCACTCTTCCACTTGCACTTACAGAAACACACTTTCTAATTATTAAGAGTGACATGGAGTGAAGTCATAGTTGGTAAGAAGATATCTTACATCAGTTATTGTTTTATTATGTATTATTACATTGCTATGGTCTGAAAGATTGTATCCCCCCAAATTCATATGTTGAAATCCTAACCCCCAAAGATGATGGTATTTGGGAGGTGCTTAGGTCAGGGGGTGGAGCTCTCATGACTGAGATTAGGGCTTTAAAAGTAAAAGAGACCCCGCAGAGCTCCCTCACCCCTCTGCCACCTGAGGGCACAGAGAGAAGGCACCAGCTACGGACCAGGAAGAGGCTCTCAGCAAAATCCGATAGTACGACGCCTTAACCTTCGACTTCCAGCCTCCAGAACCTTGAGAGATAAATGTCTTTTGCTTATAAGCCACCCAGTCCGTGGTATTCTGTTATAGCAGCCGGAAGGGAGCAAGATACACATTAATCATTGTGTCAGTGAGTTAGTGAGCCTGATTGAGAAATGTTTTGGAGGAGTGAAACCTACACCTCATCTAGATCACGGTTAAAAACCCCAAACCAGAGTACATGGTATTCTACATAGAACGATAAAGTCCGAAGCAATTGAAAGAGTGTTTAAGTGGCCAAGAGGAAGCTCTCACTTACACCCCGGCTCTACCCCTATGAGCTGTACCAATTCTCTTTTTACTACAATCCCCTCATCTGTGTAACAAAAATAAGAACAGACCACATAGGAAAGTTATTTTAATGTTAAAATGAGAAACTATATTTATAATCAACCAGCTTCATACACACATGACATTAAGTGTGAAGGAGAGGTTTGCATAGGCATAAACATGGAGGCACTGTGGATTGTTGCCCTCAGTACTTGGTTTTGTGGTGCGTTTTTTGTGTCTTTATTTTATCGTTGTTTTCTGTTTTAAGATTCAGTGTGGAAGCAGAATGCGGACCTGATTTGGACTCAGGGAGAACCAGTAATGTTTCACAGGGATGGAAGTTGTTTCCATCAGAACTTAGCTACTTTCAGGTACAGAACCCCAACTTTAACTTAAACAAAGACCTATAGTCACTGGGGTCCGTACCCGACATATCTGGGAGAAAGAAAGACTCTCACGCCCTCTTTGCCCATCTCTTAGAGTCAGCTGTTCCCCTGAGGGGTCCACCCTCAGAGGGGCTCCCTACAGCCCCCTGTAGAGGGGCTCTACAGGCTACATGGCCCCGCAGGTTAGGTCCCAAAGAAAAGGGAGGGACCTACCCTGCCATGACCTTCCACCAACCTCAGAAGGGCATGAGACCCAGCCAGGCAAATCCACCCCAGCTTCTGGGGAGAAGGGGCAATCAGACTGGCCAGCCCATGAACATGGGGTAATCCTATTGGCCAGCCCAAGTGAGGGAAGGTGGGTCACAGATTTTAAAGGCCCTCGTCACAGAATCATAGGACTTTGGAGAAAACCTGCCAAGCATCCACTGTTGGGGTGATCTGCCTTCCATGACTCCAATGAGTGAGTATGTGGCTTATACCACTGCGGTAGAGAATGTGATAAGGAAAGAGGTCCTTTCAACCATAAGCTCCTCCCAGGCTGAGAGGACAACTTCAATTCCCGTGTACTTTTGCTTCTGTATTTCAGGGGGAAAAATGATTCTCTCTTTTGAAACTGTGATCCACCAAAATTAAAGAAGTATCTGAATTACATGTTTTAAGAAATTCTCTGTGCTCATCACTACCGATGAATAACATATGCAGCTAAGTGATGTTTGATTCTTACCCAAAATGTTTTACCAAATATATGGAGGTTGAAGGATGGAGGCCTGTTTGAAGTAAGATTGAATTTGAAGATGAGGCTCATTTTCATTTATCAGAAGCAAAAGAATGCTAACCAAGCCAGAGTCTCAGCCATAGTATCCATTTAGGCCAAGGAGTACAAGCAGCTTTAAAAATGTATGATGCCGGGCTTCCCTGGTGGCGCAGTGGTTAAGGAGCTGCCTGCCAATGCAGGGGACACAGGTTCGAGCCCTGGTCCGGGAAGATCCCACATGCCGCGGAGCAACTAGGCCCGTGAGCCACAACTACTGAGCCTGTGCGTCTGGAGCTTGTCCGCAACAAGAGAGGCCGCGACAGTGAGAGGCCCGCGCACCGCGATGAAGAGTGGCCCCCGCTCGCCGCAACTAGAGAAAGCCCTCACACAGAAACGAAGACCCAACACGGCCAAAAATAAATAATAAATAAATAAATATTCCCTCCTTGAGAGACTCTCCCAGGCCTCAGGGCAGGAGCTGTGCCCCCCCCCCAAAAATGTATGATGCCACCGAAGATTCTGGCGAGTCCCCCAAACCACCTCCTTGGTAAAAAGAGCCGCATCAAGGACACCTAGAAGCACAAGAGCCCCACATCCCAGGGAGGGGTGAAGGCAAGCTCAGCCCCTCATCCCCTGGGTCTTGGAGAGGCTGCCCAGAGGTGTGGCATGGGATGGGTGGCTGGGGGCTTGCCCATGGTCAGCAGCATCTTGTAATTCCATTAGGGTGTTAGATTTAAATGCAGAGTTAGCTGTTGCCTACACAGAATTATGTTAAACAGGGACCAGACTGAAAATCAATATTCTGCTTAAGTAACTGGCCCTCCAGTAATTTAATGAAACTAAATGGCATTACACCAAGGCAAGGTGGAGGGGCCCTTCTGCCCCAGCCTTTCTGTTAAATGGGGGCTGTGCAGCTGTGCACCTAAAGAGAGACTAAACACATACTTATTTTTTTTCCTGAAGTTGGAACTGTGCTTTCTTAGGCCAGATTACCTGTTTGCTTCTTTAATTTAAAACTAGAGTAAATAATTTGCAGCCCCATAATTAGGAAAGAACTAGAGACTCGCTATAAGAAAGAGAGAGTGCTGGTGGAATCGTGGAAAACATGCCTTTCTTAAATCCACAAGAAAAAGCTCAGGGGTGTGAGTAGGTGCAGAACGAAGCCATTAGTTTTTTTGTTTTTTGTTTTGCGGTACGCGGGCCTCTCACTGCTGTGGCCTCTCCCGTTACGGAGCACAGGCTCCGGACGCGCAGGCTCAGTGGCCACAGCTCACGGGCCCAGCCTCTCCGCGGCATGTGGGATCTTCCCGGACCAAGGCACGAACCCGTGTCCCCTGCATCGGCAGGCGGACTCTCAACCACTGTGCCACCAGGAAGCCTTGAAGTCATTAGTTTTAACCCATATATTAAAACTTAATTTTAAAGGCCTTAAATTGACACTGTAACTTATCAGGTTCAGAATTTGAATAAAGACCATGAAGCAAAAGTGAAGATAATTTTTTAAACATTATAAACACATGTAAAATAAGAATATTTAAAGTGTATCTTTGATATATTGTTTGTTCATGTGTTTTATAGTATGCTTTGTAGTTGCTTTTCTTCTTGCTTTTGGTCTTGGTGTAGGTGTGTGAGGGTGTTAGCGTGCGTGTGTGTGTGTGCGTGAGTGTGCGTGCCTATAACAACTATAAGTTTGCTAAACCCAGAACTTGTCAATATAACAACTGAAATGGGCATCTTCTCATTTAAGATTCCGCTCCAAGAACTTCAAGCTCTCCGCGCAGTCGGCATGTCCTCATTATGACACTCCAACCACAGAAGTTTATGCTACAAATGATTGACAATAGAAAGAAGGCGCCTTTCCACAATTTTGAAGTTATTGGCAAGTCATTTATTTATTATGCAGCTGCAAACTTCATCTATATGAAACAGTTCACAGACTTATGTCCAAAACCCAGAATTAAAATGACAATAATTGCATGTTGCTTAGGATGGGATAATATGAAACACAGAAATCTTTCCTTTTAAGACGCCAATTTGGAACCTCTGAGGCCCAGTAAAACTTATTAACCATGCGTCTCACTATCTTCGAGAAATTTAAGATGTTTGGAATCCATAGGCACTAAGTTAATTGGCATTTATCACTTGCTTCCTTGTTCTCCCATTTTTCTTCATCTTTCAGGCTGGCAAGGATGTGGGATATCAACAAAGAAAGTCAAAATGAAAATGCGTCTTGAAACACAATATAACCTTGAGTTCCAAACCTTTAAATGCCTACTTTATTCGGTTTTCCATCGGCAACTAAAGCAATGGCAAGGTCAGCTGAGTTGTCTCCTGAATCTCTATGACAGCTACGGGAAGAAGGTTACTCATGCCCTCAATTCAAACGTGATTACATCTTAATTTCTTATTTAGATGCCTTGGTCCTAAAAAAATAGTGACTCTGGACCATGAATGGTAACTTAGGTATTTCTCACTAATGAGCTGAAAAATGCCCTTTGAAACCAATGTTTATTGCTGAAAATAGTCAGGGCCGGGCAGACAGGGAGGAGGATCTTTTTTCAAACTACTGAGTCTACCTTGCAAATACATATTGTATCATTGGATGATAACATGAGCACCAAAAATACTTATCATCAAGATAAGATTTTCAGAATTATCACTTTATAAACTTTTATAGAAACTGTAAGCTCAATAAGTCTCATCAGAGAACACAGCATTCTCACTGGCACCATTACAAGTATCATCCTCACCTTTATTTTTAAGCAACCTTGGAAGGGTCTTCTTAATTCTCTGAGTAACAATCTTCACAGCTTTACGTGTCACTCCTATATTACATCCTTTTTAATAAAGTGACAGGGCACAAGGTTTTTATACTCGAAACAGTAACCGAAATTAAGAATACTATCTCAGTGAGGTTTGGCCGTGAAGCGGTGAAAATGTTCACATATAAATGGCAATAATTAGGTTATCCCACTGTGGAAAAATGGGAATATTTGTTTGGTGAGACCGGGTGATACTGTTCCTCTTTATTCAGTCTGCAGGATCATAAGGGCGCTGGTGCGTTCTTAATGCTTTTTACAAAAGCAGAAGAGATGGAAGCGATTTAGTGAAAACAAAAAGCAGGAAGAAAAGAGGTCTTTGCTTGATTCTTTACTTCTGTGGATTTTTTGAGTGGAAACTTTTGCAACTCTTTTTAATAATACCGGTTGGCCATTAGAATAATGTCTCAAGTGATGTATTATAAAACATAAGCATGCATCCTGAATCCTGGGATTTCTAATAGAGCTACTTCTCTAAAAACAAAATAGACAATTCATACAGGAACAAGTGATTCACATTCACAGAGGAAAAAATGTCTGACACCACAACTAATAAAAAGATTTCAGATTAAACAATGATTACTATTTGCATGTACCTGCTAGTTCTGATAGATAAGGAAAACAAAGGAAATGTTACACAGTGAGCTTGAGTCTCCCAGGCTATGGGTGAGGGAGAATCAGGAAAATTCTACTGGAAGGCATGCTACCAAATCCTCTCATTCAGAAATTCTATTTTTTGAAATCCACCCCAAAGAAACAGTCATGTAAGTAGGGCAGGCTTTATACACAAAGATGCTCAATGTAGGGTAATGTCTAATCACAAAGAAAAACCCCACATATCCAATAATAAAGAAGCAGCTTAGTAAACTGTGTTAAATCCATTAGCAAGAGCATTTGCTATTTTAAAGGATGTTCACAAAGATTTTTTGATGCAAACTAGGGAAAAGTTTATGACAGAACATTAAGTGGAGAGGACAGCATACAAACAATATGTGTACAGAACAATATTAATATATTGTTTACAGATTACAATAGTCCAAATTACCAAAGTGTTAACCAAAGGAGGTCAGCTTATGGCCAATTATAATTTTAAAGATAAGCTTCTCCATTTTTAAAAGTTCTATAACAGGCGTGTACTACTCCTATGATATGATTTTTTAAAAAGAGGCAATTGTTTAACATAACAGGGAAGGAAAAAAGCTCCATCATCATTGATGTCGTTAGACTGGCAACAAAACGTCCATTTTCTTTCATTAACAGGATGGAAATCTGAGGAAAGTTTCACTCTCTCCTGTTAACAGGTGAGGAAACAGGCACAGGTGAAGGATACCTGTGCTTTTACAACTGCGGAGTGTAAGCCAGTTCTGAACCCAGAGTGCAGTTGTCTCTTTATTCCAAGAAACACCCGCCCCACCCATGAGGAAAAGGAGAGGCCCCCTCTGGCTGCTCGGGGCCCTCCTGTATCGTCCCTGACCTCAAACACGGAGCAGGAGACACTGAAGGCTCCGGGTTCACCCTCCCCAAACACTACCTCCTCACGACCTACAAGGTTTTCCTTCTCATGAAAGAGACTCATATCTATAACAGCAAAGAGCATCTTCACCGCAAACTTCGGCGTTCATCTGGACTTGTAAATTATAGGAGCTCTACCATTCAGCTCCTCATACCCACTGGTATGAGGCCAACAGGTGAATGAGCCTGTCCTGCAGGAGGTCCCAGTGGTGGGGACAGATCAGGGAAGGAATACCAGCCCTGCCTCCCACCCCTGCAGTGGAGGACCAGCTCAGGTGAGGCTGGACAGGTGTGCGGGCCACAGGGACGCTTCTTCCTTCTGTGCAGCATAAAAAGCACTCATTTTAGGGGCAGAAGACATGACCTTGAGAACGATTTCTGTCATTTATGAATTGTATGTCCGTGGAAAAGGTCCTCACCAAGATCCTCAATTTTCATAGTGAAGAATTAAAAATGCTTTCTTCAGGAAGCTTTTGGGAGAAGAGGTACCTCCTTGTGGGAAAAAAAAAATGCTTTGGCAAAAGAGAGGAGGGCCCAGGGGGAGGCCAAGACGGGTTCCCACGTGAGACCCTTCAGCGTTGGTCTTTGCTGGGGGTGAACCTCCAGGGAAAACGGCTTCATTTTTACGTACAGAGCTTTCGGCTGTTTCACAATGTATGTCACTGAGTTCATACACGATCACATTTCACGTTCTATCAAATTTCATAGAGTTCTCAAAAAATGGTTTTGGACATCTGGATATTATGTGGTAACTGTGTGGGTGGGGAGGTCAGAGACATGTTAGAACCTGGGGGAGGGCAGGGGTCATTCTTTTCCCCACCCCTTGCCTCCTCTAGGTGCTGGGGGCAAGGATCCAGCGAATTCCTGCACAGAAACTGAAAGGTATAAAGAGCTGCACAAAGGTGCGCGTGTGAACGTTCCAACCCTGGGCAATTTCACTGCGTGCACGCAGCCCACTCTGTTATAACAAAGAGACTGCCTCGCCAGGCTCAGAGTAACAGGTCCTGATAATAATACAATATCGTGTATTATATAGACATAGGTTACCATGCACAGTAGCATAGCTTGATACGTATTGCGTTGTCCGCTTGATAATATAGTAACTAACCATTTCCCAGGATTTTTACTAAAATTCTACTTTTAAAGAATTCTTATTTTGTATTGGAGTATAGTCGATTCACAGTGTTGTGTTAGCGTCAGGTGTACAGTAAGGTGATTCGGTTATACATATACGTGTATCTATTCTTTTTCAGATTCTTTTCCCATTTAGGTTATAACAGAATATTGATTAGCAGTCCCTGTGCTATACAGCAGGTCCTTGTTGATTATCTATTTAAGATTCTATTTTAAAGAAAAGCGTTTTTCATACAGGTCCTGCGGACCGGGGAGTTTATCTGGGTCCCTCTCCTCGTGGCCACATCCGCAGGATGGGTGCAGCGGTCTCCACAGCCCCGTCCTGTGGGCTCCAACCCCTCTGCTCACCCCCTTTCTTCCTGTGCGATTTCTCACTGAGGGTGGCTGTCAAGGCCAAGAGCCGGGACGGCTGGTGAGGCAGCCCAGCTGGATGAATTAACGTCTCTCCAGTAACTCAAACCAGCAATGACTTCATCTCGAAAATTTCCAAGTAGCACAGGTCAGAGCATGAGTGTGGACAAAAGTAATGGGGTTCCCAGAGAAGTTAAATGGTGGTGGTGAAGTGTAAGCCAAAAACTACAACTTCGATGAGAATTGGGGGACACATCTGAAAAAGTAAGATTTCTAACATATCTTCCCGGAAGACTGTAAACGTCCAGTACAATGATACCTGCATCGTATTACATCTAAGCGCACTGACAAACAAAATTGTACTGATTTGTGCCTACACTGTAAATTATACTTATGTTTCACAGAAGCATAAAGGAAACAAGATAAACATATATGACAAATTAAAAACAAACAAAAAATATACATGACTGCTCCTTACACGAATTAAATCAAGAGCATTTTAAATTTATTTATATGTTTAAGTTCTATTTATAATAAAATCTACTTTCTAAGTAGTAAAGTAACTCATAATCTCACCTTGCTATTAACAGTAGAATAGTTTTTGTTTTTCTTCTAATTTTGGTTTGTTTCTGCTGACATAGCTTTTATGCTGGTGGATGAAAATATACTGACATAAAGTGAAAGGAGAATTTTAAGACACATATGAAAGGAACTGTCCTGAAGCTATTAAATTTTGTGCTTAATATTTTATTCAAGGTGATTGAGGGGGGCTGGCTGTGGAGTCACTACAGACAGGTAAAGAAGAGCAGATGGCCCAGGGCCCTCAGGGAGGGCTGTTTCAGGGTAACCCGGGGTTTGTTTTGTTTTGTTTGAGGGAGGGGAGGCCTCACAATTTCCTGATGAAAATTGAAGATCATTAACAAACCCTTCTTATGCCGTTCAGAGCCTCATCATACACAGGCGACCAAGCAAACTGTATGGCAAGACCAGGCAACTCCAAGAATCCAATGTATTCAGTGGTAATGATGGTTATTATTCTGTATTTTTTCAGATGGCAGAATTCCTGCTGTAACTATTATGGGACTTCCGGCCTAAAGACACCCGTGAGGACATCCTGGTTTCCCTGCTTCACTCTCTTTCAGGTACAACTTCAACGCTGTGTCCAGCAGGGAGCTGGCCTTGCTTAGCACCTACAGGCCTGGGTTTTATTAAAGACTGTTCTGTCTCCCCAGGTTTTCTCCTTGCTTTGCCCTCTGTTGTTTCAACAAGGAAATGGGTCTAATTATATAAACTCTTCCCTCCCATTCTTCTCCTTGTCGGTGATGGGATGTGCCTTCCAGAAAGAAAGATTCAGCTCCATCATTTGTTTCCGTTTTTCTATGAAGAGAGATGTCATTAAGCTTTTGAGTTATATCTTTGCAAAACAAACATGAACTTTGGAAAAGGTTGGTTTGGGTTTTCCATTTGTAAATTCTTTTGAATAGGTTGTCTACTGCTCTTGGTTTGAACGCCATAAACAATGAAAAGGAGAATAGATCCAATGTTACTTAGCAATTTTTTAAATCTAAAGTATAAACATTGGCATGCATTGAAAAATAGAAAAAAGTTGTATTTTGAGAAAATGAATTTTGTCCTAAATCAGCTCTACAGAAAAATTAAGAATACTGTGAATTTTTTTTTCAGATTTTTATTTATTTATTAATTTATTTATTTATTTTTGCTGTGTTGGGTCTTCGTTTCTGTGCGAGGGCTTTCTCCAGTGTGGCAAGCGGGGGCCACTCTTCATCGCGGTGCGCGGGCCTCTCACTATCGCGGCCTCTCTTGTTGCGGAGCACGGGCTCCAGACGCGCAGGCTCAGTAGTTGTGGCTCACGGGCCTAGTTGCTCTGCGGCATCTGGGATCTCCCCAGACCAGGGCTTGAACCCGTGTCCCCTGCATTAGCAGGCAGATTCTCAACCACTGCGCCACCAGGGAAGCCCAATACTGTGACTTTTAATCCACTTTGAAGCTGAAGGATTGATACACCGTGGAGTCATTTTAAAGGAAACTCAAGTGCTATTGTTTATGTCAATAAAAAACGCACTTTTCCAGGCATGGTTTGGAAAGAACTTTCTGTAGCTTCCCAGAGCACAAATGGGCAAGCAAATTCACACAAGCCCTAAATGTGAGCCTCCTAAGAGGATGCTCGCAAGAAGGACAAGGCCATGTCCATGGGGCACGTTCAAGGCTGCAGGACACACCTGTTGGAGAAGCCCAGGAGGCTCTACCCTGCATCCCGCCCTGCCCAGCTGGGGGATGCTGAAGCAGGTCCATCGGGAAGCTTTGCAGAACCAGGCAGGCCCTGGAGGAAGGAGAGGGGTCACCTTGGCTCTGCCCAAATCCCCCACCCCCAGGAGATGAAGAAGTAAGTTCTGGGGCCTTAGTGAGGCTGGGGGCTTGCTGTGGTCACTGCATTTCCAGTCTTCTAAGCGGCTGCAGAAAGTAGACCAGACGCAGCAAAACATTCTCTCCTGGAAAGTCCTCCCCCAAGCAGGAGCCCCTGGGGGCCCAGAGCTGCCAGCCTGCCACTCCGATCAAGCCTCGGCGGCACACAGAGTCCAGCGGCTCACAGTCTTGGCCAAATTGACTGGCCCAGGGGCTTCAGGAGGTCGTTAAAAAATTAGAATGAACATCTGGTACATTTTCAGAACACAAAACTTTATCCTATTTTTAATCAAAACCACATTAAAAAAATATTCGCCCTGGGACAACCTGCCCCCCCCCCGGCCTCAGCCCACGTCCAGTTACCAGTCATGGGCAGAACCCTGGCCCTGGGGGCTGTGTCCTTCTACCCCCTCTCCAGAGCTGAGCTCACCTCATCCCGCCCCTCCTGGCACCTATGGCACACCTGAGACCCCCAGCCCCATCTCCCTTCAAGTCCTACTTCCCGCCCAGCCTCCGTGCCCGGGGCTTCCCAGGAGGACCCCAGCCAGGACAATAAGCCCGGCTAGCCTGCTGCCAGCCTCGGGGACAGGTTGCCAGGCCAGGGCAGACCTTGGCCGCCAGCAGGCTCCACGTAAGGCCGGGAGTGGGTGGGATGGAAAGCAAGTCTCTGGAGAGTAGAGAGGGAAGGGGAAGTAGAAACAACTACTTAACATCTATTTCGAGCCTGGGAGCATCTGTGGAAGCCACATCCCCATTACTGTTGGAAAGATGCAAATCTGGTGAGATCATCAGCTGTGGGGCTCCAGGCTGTTTCCCGAGCCCCCGGATTTGGAACAGGAGGGAAGGTATTAGTGTAAGACACCAGCAAGGCCAAGTTCATGTTGCTCAGAGGTAGCCCCTAACCAAACTCCGCCAAGTGCTGCAGAAGGAGATTTGTTATCTTGGGAAGACAGTTCATCCAATGAAGCCAAAAAGAAATAAAAACACAAAAAAACAGTCCTTAAGGCTGGTAGCAGGGGAGCAACAGACAGGAGGCAAGCCCACCTCGCAGAGCACGAAGAAGGTGGATTGTGCGCCCTCAACCCCACT
This sequence comes from Monodon monoceros, assembly GCF_005190385.1. NCBI lineage: Eukaryota > Metazoa > Chordata > Mammalia > Artiodactyla > Monodontidae > Monodon > Monodon monoceros. Next base: position 78,796,844 of record NW_021703781.1, read on the forward strand.
TCCTCGGCGAAGGGGCTCACTTCACTGCAGAGTGAAAGGCAATTAACGGCAAAGATATTTTTCCAGCCCTGTTTTAAGTTCCACATCAAATATTCTTTCAGACATTCAAGAATACACTTATCTACAAATGAAGGGCATAAGCTATGCTATTGATTTTTGCGTAGGATCTGCTCTTTATGGAACGCATCTGAGCGACTCCAGCAGATACAGTGAAATCTCGCCTTCCATTAGAAAGAACCCCACAAATGACTTCATGCAAAGAGATAATCCATCCTGGTTCCTCAGGCTTTTCTGACCTCTTACCCTCCCACCCCCACCCCGTTCCAGTTGGCAAAAGTTTGGGGGCAAATTAAAACGGTTAAGCACGGTAGTAGGTTTAATGCAGAAAATTATTCTTCGTGCCTGCACCATAGCAAAGTCTTTTAAGTGATGCGGTTACAAGGGACCTAAAAAGCCACAGCCTATAAAGGAAATATTTCATCAATTTGCTGAGTATAAATTCTATCTTAAAACTCCAGTGCGCCAGGATCAGGACATAAAGTAGCCTTTCAGTCAAGTGCTTTGAGCAGTGTGAAACAAGACGTCTATAAAATATTTTACTGGGTTTTCATGTTTAGTGAATTTGAAATAAGTTTAATGGGAAAACAAAAACGTAGTGAGATTACAAGCCGTTACTTGATTCCCTTTTTTCAGACTCTGGTCCTGCTGGCTTTGTGTTACCTTTTCCTTCATTTTAAACAATTGAGGAAGGCACTGGGAATTGTGGAAGATGGGTTTTAGGTTGCTACCACGTGAAATAGTTGATTCAGCTTATAACTTGGTAAGGAATTGAACTTGAAGTAGGCTCTGCGTGCGAGTGTGTGTGTGTGTGTGTGTGCACGCGCGCCCCGTGCGCGTGTGTGCGTGTTTTGTAAGAAGGAACTCCGAAAGCCAGGAAAAATGGAGGAAGCTGTTAGGATACAACTATATTTATGTATTGTGTATTTAGTTTTCTTTCATCTTCCCCTCAGAGGATGGAGAGGGTGCGGTAATTTTCAAAATATTGCAAAAAACATTTCTACAACTTGCTTACCTTGACTGCTCATATACGTTAAGCAGCACAGAATAAGCGAGGGGACCCTTCAACGCAAAACACCTTTTTTTTGCGTTTTCTGTAACAATGTAAAAGCCGCTCTTATGACAAGAAGTCTGGTAGCTCACCCTTTCATTTCTAATTTAACCACAGCCTATAAAACATAATCCGAAAAATATGGGGCATGATTAGTATAAAAATCAAATACAGTAGAGGCTTTTTGAATACCCCAAGAACAAAACAAAACCAAAAAAGAAGAGAGGAAGAAAACATGGCAGGCATCGGAATATGTGCAGTATTTCTTTAATATTTCATTTTAAACTACCTAATTGTGTTTTTAAGCTTCGATTCCTGTAATTTTGCAAGACGAGGCATTCCAGTGAGAAAACATATGGTGAGGGATTTTTAAATCACATAGCAGGAGTGCATCATGCACTTATCTGCTGTTTTAGTGTCACAAAAATCCACCACTGAATTTATCCAGTCACCCATTAAAGAAAGAAAAGAATTAAAGGAAAAGGAGGTTTTAAATCCCCTAATGCTACAAGAAGGAGTGAAATATGGTATCAAGTTCATGTCGGAGGGGTGGTGGAGCTTCCTGACTTTTTACAACACCAGCAAGTGGCAATTAGCAATCTGAAGCTGAGAATAATTTCAGGGGCACAGCACAAGCTGGCCACCAAGTCCAACTTCAGCACCTTCATCACGTAGCTTTCCAAGGTGGCCCCTCTGGAGGGTCAGTTTTAAGTTAGCTAGGTGGGTAGGCAAAAAGATTGGATAGATATTGGTTGGGGGGGGGGGGTAGATGGATAGATAAAGAGATTAATGCACATCTACTTTTATTTTTAAAGTCCCTTTGTAATTGTCGCTTAAAAAATAGTTGCCTCTATATTAAAGGATAACTGTCTTACAACAATGTTTTGTTTTGTTTCTCTGGGAAAGAGACTGATCTGCAACTCAGGTGGGTACTGCAGCGGCAATAAAGCTCTGGGAGTGACAAACTTTAACATTTGCAAGTAAGATCTAGAAAAGGATTCCAAACACTTGAATGTTTACAGAGACGCACGCAGTTCCACATACCCCATGAGTGTGTGTGTGCACGTGTGTGAAGCCCTCTGGGTTCACATGCGCGCAGGGACATGGGGGCGAGGGCAGAGGCTTGGCGACAGGAAGCAATGCATCTCATTATTCAAATTACAGTCAGAGTCCTCCTTAAATTACGCTGGTGTCTCTTATCAGAAATTGTTTCCTATACTATAGTCTGCTGCAATAAGTGGACATTAATTAATGCTAAATTACAATGGAATTACGCATTATATCCACATGAATACTGAATGACTCCATTATGAATATTATTACCGTAAATATTAAAGGACCTGCAAGGGGTTTGTCACTGATTGCCAAGTGTTAATAGCTACCTCCGGTCTTAAGTTAATATCAACTTAAGTTAAATACAACAGCCAAACAGTGAATCTTTGATGAATGCTGCTTCAAAAATGTAGCCCGAGACCTGATAAGTGAAGCCGAAACACAGCCGACCAACTCCTTCTCGAAGTCTGATTTATCCCTGTGACAGGACCGTTCGTTTCCTGGCTTAGAATTCCATTCAAGCTCTAGTCTCTCGGTACAGATGTGTGTGGCTTCCTCGCTCAGCTAACGTTTTAAAAAATCCACGCACAACTTCGCTGGAGTCTCTCGTTTTGGTGGGTGGTCATTTTGTCTTAGGAAGGAAAATCCTTAACCCTTTCCCACTTTCCACTTAAATGATTTCAGAATACCCTGGTGGCATTTTTTTGTTTTTGCAAGGTGAAACAGAGTGAGAAGATGTAAGGTGTTAATCTTGATAATTAGTGCACAAAAGCAATTAGGGGTCTAAAATACCTTAAGGCACAGAAAGCGATTTTTTTGTTTATTTGCTTACCTTATTAAGTTAAATATGTCTGAATTAATCGCTAATGAAAGCGAAGAAGACTCAATAACGACGAGCGTAATGAACAGCCGTGTCAGTTGCATTTTACAGGGTCCCAAATCATCGAAGATAGCAAGCCGACTCGCTATTCAAAATTACTTTTCTGCCCAATTTTCTGTCTGCAAAGCAGTAAATTATTTTCATTTATTGTGCTTATTTAAGCACTTAAATGGCTGTGAATGGAGTACAGGCACACTTTAAAAATATAGAACCATTACACAACTCTACTGCTAGAAATCCCCGTTATTTTCACCTGAAGGCTGCTTCCCCTACTTTTCTAATCTCTCTTTTACAACAATTCATGAAAAAGACCATTATTACATTGAACATGTTTTAATAAGTTATTTATTATTTAACATACGTTAGGAGGCAGGGCCGTGGAAGTTACCTTACACACACTAAGAACAGCCTCTTTCATAATTGTCCAGTTGCCTAAACCTAAGTGCTCAAGTTTCCCCAAATAAAATCATGCTGTTTTTCACTAGAAACAAATAAGCCATGCTTTCCACCATTACTCACATCATCAATATGTATATTGGAAGAGATCGATGATACTAATTACTGCCTTTGAAAATTATCATTTAACGTATTTACCTCCTTTAATATTTATTTGAAATCAGGAGCCACCTTTCTCTAAAAATGTGCAGCATCTCTTACAAACAAATCACTGTCTTAAGTTACACTTAACGGCACAGGGACCCAGCATGGAGGAAGCGCTCCCTGGTATGTTCTTTGCACATTTACAAAGCACTCCAGCTATAGCACTAGGCAGCCAGTTGACCACTGCCAAAGCCAGAGATGGCCCAGATTCATCAAGCTGGAGTTAAGAGTGCATTAAAAAAAAAAAAAAAAAGTCACAAGAAGGGCGTCATAGATAGACTTATAGTAGCAGGAAAGGAGCAAAAGAAGGAAAAGGAAAGACTCTTGGCAATAGAGAAAGGAAGAGATCTCAGTGATGCTGCTTGCTAGATCAGGATCAAGTAGCAAGTTCAAGTATTTCTTTTCAAATCCTTCAGATTATTGCCATACAAACTCTCCTATGTTTCAAACACAGACAGACGCTCTACAGCATATTTCTCTGTGGCCCGCACGCATGTACACGCATAACACAGCGTATGTGCTGGCTCTCACATAGCTCATTTCGTGAGAAATGGTGGTATTTTTCAAAAGTGATTTCAACCAATTTGTGGGGGGGGGGGGGGGGGGTGAAGGCAGCCATATTTATTATTCAGACCTAGCGATTTCAATGTATTCTCCCCAAAGATATCAGGGGCAGCATCACCACTACTGTTAAAAAGCCCCATGCTATTCATAAGAGATTATACTGGAGTAAACATTACAATAGCAGTAATGATCTAATTAAAAGAATCAGACATACTTAAAAGACTCCCTTCTTTGCGGGGGGGTGGAGGGAAGAAAAATCAAAGATGCAATCCATAGTCCGGAATGGGGCAAAGCCTTTTACTCTGATCAAACACAGCCTATCTGGTACATATCTCAAGTCCTCTGGTCTTTGTTATTTAATGTGATGCGGAAGATCAAAGATGCGTGCGGTATGTGTTCCAGGGTTCCAGCTGAGTCGCTGTCATATGTTAAGCTTCTTTTTTTAAGTTGGCTATAATTCTACCTTACTCCAAGTGAACAGGGCTTCCGTTCAACTAAGCATTTCCTCAAATCTGGCAAGAATCTTGTGTGAGATTTTCCTGCAGCAGCCTAAACGCGACCGTAATGCACAGACATGCAAGGAGGTTTGCAAGGCTTGGAGCTCCACGCAGCCTCCCGGGGTCTCCACCCCACCCCATTGTAAGAAATACCGGGGTTGGTGTGTGCCTATGGGACCAGGAGAGCAAAAAAACACAAGTGTGCAATCACTAATCGCTAATTGTGTACGTGAGCACCGATGCATGCAGGCTTTATGTTTCTGGCATCTCTTTTTCCCATACCTGCCTTCTCCTTCACCTACCTCCCAGCGCCTGAAGTGGGGCCTGCAGCCCGGCTTTGAAATGCGGTCCACAGAAAAGCGGCGGCCAGGGTGGAGTGGGATGGAGGACGCTGCGGTGGGAGCCCGGGCTCGGCGGGGACGCCATCCCCCCAGGAGGCCACAGGGGGGAGCTGTGGC
>NW_021703781.1:78807003-78812003 GCF_005190385.1 Monodon monoceros
CCTGCAAGTCACGTGAGGTAGAGGCATCAGGTACCTGCGCGCGTGGGAGAAGTGTGAGCTCAAAGTCAACTTTTACAAGTAAACTAAAAGCAATATTTTATTTACATTATACGTGTTTTATAAGTGTATCATTTATACGTATGTCATAGTTTGTATTATATATGTATGTGTTTGTGTGTGTCTGAGTGTGGAGAGAGAGGAGGGAGGGAGAGAAGCGAGTGTGAATATAGAACGTGTGTGTGTAGTAGTTGTAGCCATAGTAGTAGGTAGTAGTAGTAGGCAGTGGTAGTTGTAGATAGTGGTAGTAGGTGGTAATAGTAGGTAATAGGTAGTAGCAGTAGTAGGTAGTAGTAGTAATAGGTACTGGTAGTAGTGGTAGTAGTAGGTAGTGGTACTGGTAGTAGTAGTAATAGGTACTGGTAGTAGTAGGTAGTGGTGCTGGTAGTAGTAGTAATAGGTGGTAGTAGTAGGTGGTAGTAGCAGGAGGAGGTGGTCCCCATCCACAACAGCTTAGGCACACTTATCAACTCGTCAGACCATGTGCTCATTGCCCACCTGCTGGCACAGATATTCAGGTGGGTGAACCAGTCTGGCCAGAGCAGAGAGGGCAAGAAGATGATGGGCCGTGAGACCAGGAAAAGGAACTGCAAATGCAGGAGAGCAGACAAACCATAACTCGCCTTTCCGGTGTCTGCTGTGGGTCCCATTCAAGAACCCCCTTGCCCACCCTTACTATGTCCCTGAGCTCTTCTAACACGTGGTGCTGCCCCTGCATGCCTCACCTCTGCATTGCACATCGTGTTTCCAGGAGTAATACTCGTGAGCATCTTCACGTGTGGGGTTCTCTGTCCATGGAGTGTGCTCCGGAGAATAGTCACTCCCCAGCCTGGCAATGGAGGTGCGTATCCCAGGCCAGGCTACAGAGTCTGGCTGTGAATCTTAATGCCAGACCTTGCTCCCGAGGAACTTCACCATGCCCATCCTCACATACCTCATCTGTAAAATGGGTAAGTAACAGCATCTCCCTCAAAGGGACATTACACGATCACAGGAAGTGCTCAGCTCACTGGTGCACGGTAAGTGCCCAGCGAATGAGATGCAGTGGGAAACCTTTGGTAGCAGCAGCTGTGCCAGCAACAACTGTGTGATTTATCATCGCTCATCCTCAGTTTCCCTATCTGTAGAATGGGGACTACAGCCTCGACTCTGCCTGAGTTTCATGTGGATTAGGATCATGCACATAAGGGGCCCGGCATATAGTAGATGCTCAACTTATTTTGTCTGTGAGGAACAGGCCTATATATTTATATCCCCAGCGAGCTTTGCCTGATGTAATAGACACTCTACAAACACTCGACTCATTGAGAAGATAATTCCTTGCGATAATTACATGTATTCATACTGATACAAACTAACTCCACTCACCCATTTAAAGAGAAATAAAAACAAAAGATGAAGCTTCCCTGATGGCAAAGGAGCGCCCAGTCAACAAGCATCAGTTTGCAGAGCCCCGTGGGGCCAGGCCTGAGGTTCTCAGTGGCACATCTGTGTACACGCTTCCGTCAGAAGAACTATTCAATCTGCCTCGCCTCATTTTTAAAAGTTTGCAGGTTTTCAGGCTCCAAAAGTATCATTATATTTGGAATGGAATTTTTCCTCCTCCACCAGCGATGTAATAAAATCTCCAAGTCTGAGAAAAAGTCAGGAAAGTTCAAATGTCAACCAGGTTAACATTAAAATTGTTAGAAAACAGGAACCGTAATTTGGGGATTGAAAAAGAGGTAGAATTCATGTTGTAAGTGCAAGTGATCTGGAAATAGATGTTTATCTTGGCCATTTTCAGGGAAGTGACATCATATTGCGTGTCTACTGGGATATTAGTTTTGCGCTTTTCAATCCAGATTTTGGCACTAAAGTTGGCAAGATGAGACCATTTTGTTAAACTGGCGTCCACCTCCCCAACCCATTACAACACACCTATGACACGACTCGAGAACAATGGGTGAAAAGTGGGCTATAAACCAGGAATGGCCTGCTTCATGTAAAGTGGACTTTATAGTGCAGGTGTACCTGCATTTATCGATACCGTGAAGCAGCAAGATCGTGGTGCTGTAAAGCATAACATTTGTTTAAAAAGAGAGAAGAGAAAGACATATCCACCTATGAATTTAAAAAACGCGATCACAAAGCATTCTCAAGACAACTGGGCACTTTATAAAAATATTTGCCATTTTATCCTCTGACGTTTTCTACATTTATTTCAGAAGCTTCCTAAGATATGTGAAACAGAAAGGCAATTTGGGGGAGAAAAAAGAAAAAAGAGCTTTGTGGAACTGTAAAAGCAGTTTCCATGCCCCTCTCAGGAAAAGCCAGATACTTAAGTGCCTGGAACCCGTGAACGTGGATGAACTGTCACGGGGTGGTGGGCTTGGCGGTGGGCGGGAGGGCTGCCCATCTCGGGTAGGAATGGGAAAAACTCCGAATAGGAAATCCTGCAGGAGTTTTTATTGCCGATTTCCTTTCGGGAAGATGGCATTGTTTCTGCCTACAATGACTAGGGAAGGGTGTACGTTGGATGGGTTGACAGCATCCTTCAAAGCACCCGCTGGCTGCAGGAGTTGGTGGTGGCTGAGCAGGTCTGAGCTATTTATAAGTAAGATCGTGCCGGTGCCCAAGTTTCCCTTCCCTAGAAAGGGTTTTTGGCATCGTGTTTTGATTAAGAAAACACAATGCAAGGGTATCTCCCTGCTTGCAGCGCTCTGTGTTTAAAAGTCAAATTCTTGCCCCTCCTACCGGCAGCAGCTCCAAAAGCACTGCTCTGAGCGGTCAGGCCAGCGGACACCCCACCTGCTCCACAGGCCAGGAAAGGGCAGCTTTGAACATTTCCTCTCCTTCTCCTTGACACATTCTTTACCAAAAACCATTCTCCAATGTCAGTGAACTCGGACACAATAGAATTCCATCCGCCGGGTTAAAGGAGGGCGCACATTTAGAGTGACAATAAAACAAATGTTTAAAAAACCCATTATTGGTTTCATTTCAATGCTGCTCTCTGTTCCTCCTCGGCGCCAAATGCCGTCCGCATGCTCAGTGCAGATGTTGTCACAGCTGCAGAGCTGACAGTCTGCAGTGTGGGCCCCACCGCTAGGGATCCCAGGGGAGTGACCCAGAACGATAGGAGGCAAGGACAACGGCGGCAGAGGGGCACTCTCTCTCCAACACAAAGCTGAGTGCAGCACTACCCTGCCGCCAGCCTTGCCGTGGCTCCCTACTGCTGCTCTCCGGAAAACTCGCTCAGCGGAGCTCTGCTTCATTCTCAAAGCTTGCCTGTCTCCACTCTCCTCCTTCCGCCAACTATGGATGCTCCAGCCAGGCCTGCCAAGCAACTTAGAGAGGCACACAGCAAAGCAAATGGTTCCCAGCTCACTCTTTGAAATGCTGCCCCCATCTTGTTGGCCTGGCAAACTCCTCTTCATTCTTCAAAACCCTACGCAGCTTCTCCTCCTCTGTGAAGCCTTCCTTGACCCAACCATAGTCAAAGTTAATCCTTCTGCACAGCATCCGCATTTAGATATCCCTCTTACGTGTTCTAGTTATTGCAGTGTCATATCAGGTCCAGATCCATGTCCACGTGTCTGCCCTTGGGGATCCCCCAGTCCACTGGTGAGGCAAAGCCTGGGTTTTATTAAACCTTTTATCCTCCACACCTGGCATGGTGTCTGGCACAGATCGATGTGGAAAGAAGAGAAGGAGCGAAGGATGGCAGGGACCAAAGGAAGGTTGGGGGTGAAGGGTAAGGGATTACACCTAGTCGTGCCACCTCCAGTGTGAAAATGCACCCAGGAAGCTAGCTTTGGAGCTACTGAGTGATCTCCATGGTGGGCTTCTCTACTTGTCTCCTCCTGAAAGTCTGTAGAGTGTGAGAAGGCTGAGGTTAACTTTGTGCTGAAGAAACCAGAGTCCCCACAGCCAGAGAGCAAGTACCTTCTACTTCACGTGACACATATTTGCCCTGCATCTACTGGGTGTCAAGAACTCAAAAAGTAATGTCTCAGTCAGAAAAGAATGTGAAAAAGACAGGAAACGGAGCCTCTAGGCAAGCTCCACTGTCCTTCTCTCGTGTGTTCAACTGCAGGTCTCTTGTTGATGTGCTAAATGTGGCATGACACTGCATGCCACATACCCACAAAATGGCTGCATTGCACCATGTCACCATTCCTGTACTTTGTCCTCAGCATATCACGCCTCAATCTAATCATACAACCCAAGATTTGCAGTGGACTACTGAAACAGGAAATGCAGTCTATAAATAACCCAAACATGGGGACATAGAAAATTAGAAAACTTGTTTTTTTTTTATTTAAAAACAAAAAGGTACAGTTATGTATACAGCTACCTAAGACTAGAGCATCATATTTGGCCAATGTCACTCCTCCATAAAAATGCTATCAAAATTCTAATGCAATAGTGATTTTCTGCATGGCCCTTCTGTCTGCAGGTGTGTGGTCATCAATATTTTTAAAACTCTTCCTAATCTAGAATTAACTTTTACAGAGGATTCACAGTGCCATGGACATATTCCTGTACCGAGAGGCAAAAGCTTCCGTATAATCTCGTCAATGAGTGTCTGACCTCTTGCAAGGTATTCAGCTTCTTCCTGTCTTTGATTTGGCCCTAACTGTACTTATAGAAGTATTCCTTTCTCTTCTTTAAGTACATACTTATTACACCATGAACTTACGAGATTATAACTAAAATGCTACTAAATACTATGACAATAACCCGATAATGAAAACAGTGACGGGGAAGAAAGGACAAAAGTTAATGTTTTTATGCTGACTTTACATCAAGGGAGCACCCCTGGGCTGTTCTGAGCGGAAGCCACATGCCTGGGGTTCCAACCAGATGGGTAAACACTCCGATTCAGACCTGTTTCAAACCAATCGAGATGTAGGTAGCATGTGGAGCACTGAACCAGGGGACCAATCAGAGTGTAGGTA
>NW_021703781.1:78817003-78863236 GCF_005190385.1 Monodon monoceros
GACACAGCACTGATTTTTGGCTAACTACTAAGTAGTCTCTATAGTGATAATGATGTAGCATGTGCACCTATTGGGAATATATAAAATTAGAGAGAATTTCTGTTTGCTTTGGTCCTCTTTCTAGAGTAATTACAGTAACTGCCATTCATTCCTGTTCTGTTGCCCTGATTATTCTAGAGTCACCAGGATAACCTGGCTATTAAGGTTTAGTCATGCTAAGGAACATACGGCAAAGTGACAACTTGTCATGTTGGCATTATCAATGCTGCAGAATCCTCACGCCGTGGATCCAATTTTCACACTATTTCCGAGTACTTAACTTGAGCTGGTGTGGACATGCAGCCCTGGAAGGCCACTGAGTAGTTTCTAAATTTGTTTCCCCTTTAATTATGGCAAAAGCCTGCAGTTCTGTTTGGTATTACTTTGACCATTGGACCCCCAAAATGTGCAGTTTGTTAAAGCCCATCGAGAAAAATCCCTAGATTCTGCAAAGGAGGTGAGCTGGTCAGCAGGTGGTCACCCCTGTCTGTTTCCCACATGAGGGGTTTTCAGTTCCTTGGGTCAACGTCAGAGTCGGGCACTACATCAGCTCTAGCACCTTCTGGGAAGAGCTCTGTAACAAGATAATTTTGAGGGAGAAAGCCCCAACTTGGGTAAAGAATGCCAGACCACACACACACACACACACACACACACACACACACACACACACAAAACAAAAAAAAAAACACTGGAATGATGTTTAGGGACAAAACAGACACAACGCTGACATCAAAACTCACTCAAACACTTGTAGGTGCAAAAAGATTCCTCTTGTCCCTTATTTTCCATTATTTGGGGCACAGGCATGCTTTCCTGGGCTTGGAGAAACTATGACTGCACACATCATGCAAAGATTGGAAAGATGTAAAACAAATTAACCTAGAAAAAGTTCTCACTGAGAACTGACGGGCTGTGCAGTTTTGCTGGAGAGAAATCACAGAAGCAAGGGGGAAGAAAGTGCAGCATGATACTAATACCTGCCTAAGTGAAAGTCATTGTAAAAGAGGCGACACCTTGGAAAGCCCTGTTCTCCTTACTCTGCGTTCTGCTCCTGGCTGTAGTTAGGCCTTCCTGATACGGCCCACGGAGCAAAATGCCTGATGACTCATGGAGCAGATCTGAGCAAGGAGGCAGACCCCTCGGCACCAGAGCGGGAGCTGGCAGCCCAAGGGCAGATAAGCGAGCATGCAGGAAATCCTCTCCATCACAGGAGAGGGGCCGCCGAGGGCTGGCCGCTGCTGCCGGGCGGTGACACAGGCTGGAGAGAGGCAGCAGCAGGGAGGGGGCAGAAGAGGACCGAAGGAGTCCAGGAGCATCTCCAGCTTTTCTAGCACAGCTTAGAAGCGCTGCATCCCCTTGGCCATCCAATATCCATCAAGGGCCAGCCAGTGCAGGGACTCAAAAGAGCTGACAGCCTGACAGTGTGTCTCTTGGAAACCAAAGAAGGAAAAGGATGAGAGTGAAAGGTGAGGAAATGAAGGGACTGACCACCATGTGAGGCGGGAAGCGCCCCCAGATCAAACAATGCAACAGCCTAATATGTGATAACTGATTATCTTTCATTAACGGACCTGGTTTCTTAGAGCACTTTTAGGCTTACAGAAAAGTTGAGCAGAAAGCACGGAGTTCGCATGTGCTCTCTTATCCCACCTGCCCCCCTTCCAGTGAACCAATGATGAACCAACATTAGTCCATTATTATTAACTAGAGTGTGCATAGCTTACGTTAGAGTCACTCTGTGTTGTGCATTCTGCGGGTTTGGACAAATGCATGATCGTGTGCATGTGCCGTTACAGAGTCATGCAGCACCGCCCTAAAATCCCCTGTGCCCCACCTCCACCTACTGATCCCTCCCTCCCTCCCTCCCCACCCCCCAAGCGCCAGCAAGCACTGATGATAACTGCTTCTTTTTAAAACCCTGTCTAGGTACTTACCATGTACCCAGGACATTCCAAGACCGACACATTTGTTTAGTCAATCTCATGCCGACCCAGGAGGAAGTCGACCTCATCTCACACGTGAGGATAGAGCACAGGGAGCATGTGACTTGCCCAAGGTCACACAGCTGGTGAATGGATGAAATGAAACCCGCCACCTGGCCCCGAGTCCTAACTGTGTGCCGTGTCTGAGCGTGGGACGGGGCAGGAAAGCAACAGTCACCACCGTCCTGTGCTTGCTACTAAAAATTAAAGACATCAGGTTAAAAAATTTTTTGTGCTAGCTCCTTTACCAGGCAGATCACAAATAATAATGCCTTGCCCGTCATCCGCTTCTCTGGTAACAGACTCAATGCCGTCACATCTCAAAGTCAGAAAATGTCGGCGGGGCACCGGCTGTGCACTGGACCCCTCCCAGCCTCTGACCAGAATTGTCATACGGAATCCTCAAAGCAGCCCCTAGAAAGAGACGCCAGTATACACTCCCCCTCCCCCGACCATGGTACAGAGGAAAGGACTTGGCTGTGGAATGCTTTGGTAATTTGCCGAATCCGAACACCTGGTCGAGGGAGAGCTAGAGTTTGAACACGGAGGTGCAGCCCCTGCCCTGCTCTGACCACTTTGCTCTATCATGTCTGGACTGAATTGTCCGGAAGTGGTTCCAGTTCGGGCAGGTCCTTCAGCATCTCTGGGACAAAGGTTTCTGTGGGTCTTTCCAACCTGAGGCCCCTCTCAATCGGCTGTTTTAAAGTCCCCAGGTGCATAAGACGTGTATTAGGCAAATCCACTTCAAAAGCTGGAAATGTTGCTTCTTCTCCAGGAGGAAAGACTTGGGTGTGACCTGGGCCAGGAACGCAGCCCTCGCTGGGCTGGCCTGGCTCCTAGCTCCTACGGGATACCCGAAGCACTGCCAGAAGCAGCGGCCAGCCCAGTGGCCGTGATGCCGGTGGGGCAGGGAGGCAGACGTGGACACTGAGGCCGTTCTCCCACACCTCCCCAGCCCAGGCCTTCACGCTGCCTACCCCGGCAGGTCCCAGGCCCCTCACACACTGCTGCTGCTGTTGGAGTGGAGGCTGACACAGCCCAAGCCTCCTCTAGGGGTACCACCGGGTGGGACCAGCACACAGGACTGGGTCTGGCAATGCTCGTGTGGTGGAAATGGGTGTGGAAGAAACACTGGTCCTTACCAGTGTGCTGCAGATGGGAAAGGGCGAGGAACATGAGAGTTCCTTTCGGGGGGTCATCCCGCTAACTCTGGACCCGGTCGACTGCTTGGATGGTGAGTCATCACTCACCATCTTGGGTTCGTTGGATGAGAAAGGAGGGGAGGCTGGTGCCGCTTTCCCTCTTGGTTTCTTCCCGGTAGATGAAGCCTACAGTCAGCCTGATTGTGAAAGGGCCAGATTCTCCTTTAGGAGGACGGAGGCCCCCTGCTGCCCACACATGTGGGTGAGCTGAGCTCCCACAATTCCTCCCAGGCCTGTCCTCTCGTCAGCACCCGGAGCGGAGCTGATGCCTGCTTATTTATGAGACCACACGGCCATCACGCGCCTCGGCTTCAGGAATTAACCCTGCTTCCAAGGCCAATCAATCCCCGTCCCCTCACCTGGTCCCACCTGGTCTGGTCCCCCTCACATCCCCGGCGCCAACAAAGCCTTTCAGACTTCAAATCAGACACATTGATCGAGTACTCTTGGGTTCGACCTCCTCGGCCGTCAGGAAACTTATGTTGCCTGAGTCCTTGCACGCCCTCATCTCGACTCCTCCCTTAGGGACGGCAGCGATGGCCCCGGGAAAACATCATCCCAGCCACGGGAGGGGAGGTGGCACTCTGCCAGTGCCCAGGGGCCTGAGGGCGCTCAGAGCATCCAGCCTGACCGGCCCGGGAGGGGTTGGGGAGGACAGCTCAGGAGGGAGGCGTGGTCAGCAAGGTGCCTTGTAAGCCCTTCCCACCAGGCACGGCGAGCACGTGGGCGGGCCGGCCAGCTCCCATTCAGCGTTGACTGAGAACATATACTCTCTTCAGGCCCTGAGCTAGCTTCTAATCACCCGGTGATGACTGGGCAAAGGGCACAGGCATGTGAGTAGCCAGGATGTGGGGATCCCTGCAGTGATAAATGGAGCTCAAGGTGTAAATGGGGGGGACTTCTTTCCACTTGAGATGGCCACTTCCCACATGCTCCAGCTTGGGTAACAAGGATTATCCACGTGTGTTCTATAATCTACCAGCATCCCATAAGGTGGTGGAAGGGGTAGAAGGGTTTGGTGATGAAGAAAGTTTCCAATGTGCTGTATCAACACAGTTCAAGGGTTACTGGGTGCAAAGCTGATGTCATTGAGGATCGCCAAGGCCGGCTGGCATGACCACGAGGTCCTGAGACCCACCTTTTCAAAGGACACATCCAAGGGTTGTTCACGGTGCACTCTTAGGACACCTCTGAATTTGATTCCACATCTCCAGCTGGTATGGCCTGTCCTTCAAACCGTCTAACTCCATCTCCTGTGCTCTCCCTCTTCACCGCCAGCTCACCTGCAGAAAATTGTCCCCAATTCTACCAAAAGGCAGTTTTCCAGAGATTCTGGCAAAGATATTCCACCCTGAGCCCTCTGAGAAAGTCCCAGCTGCCCTTCAGGCATCGGGATCATGCTTGTGTGACTGTTATAACCACCTCAAGGACTGAATGGCTCTTAATTTGATGTAAAAATGAAATGGCACAACCTCTTCGTCTTCTGTTTTCTTATCTGTAACTTGAAGATCCCATTACCACCTACTTCATAGAACTGCTGTGATGGCTAAATTCAGCGTTGCTGGGAAATACAGGGTGCCCAGGTAAAAACAGACTTTCAGATACACAAGGAGAGATTTTTAGGGTGAGTAGGTCCCAAATATTGTGTGAGAGACCGACTTATACTAAAAAATTGTTGTTTATTTGAAATTCAATTTAACTGGGCATCCAGTATTTTTAGTTGCTAACTCTGGCCCTAATTAAATCATACAAAGCACTTTGCAAGGCGATGACCAGTCACATGAATAGTCTGGAGGATGGCCAATGACAGTGAGATTTGCTCACAGGTCAGTCTCTGATCCTGGACGATGAGTTTCCAGAGGGAAAGGAACCTCTTATTTTCATCTCTGACTCCTCAGTGCCTGAGTCAGGAGCTGGAATATGGTTCATGTCAGCAGACTTTGAATTAAATGGTAGATTTGAAATCAGTGCTTCTCTGAAGGATGATGGTACATAGAGGCGATTTCTTATCAATAAAATCCTCCCTTCCTTTTCACTCGTCTGCTGCCCTGTAACCCGAGTGGTTAGTTCACTGTGACTAATTCAGTAAACAGTGGTGCTATTTGCAGTGCTGCCCCACTCCTGACCCCAAATGGGCCTCTTACCATCTACGGGGATAAAGAGACATATCACAGAGCAGACCCTTCCACAGCGGAGCACAGGCCCAGCAGACGGTGGGGAGGCAGCAGCGTGGCTCTGTGGTGAGGGATGAGAAGAACTTCTCTGGGGGTCAGTAAGGGTTGGGTGGGCATCCCCAGCTGAAGAAAAGCTTGATAAAAAGCACCGAGAAGAGGAAAAGCAGCTGGGGGTGCTATAACAAATTACCCCAAACAGGGGTGCTTACGACAGCAGAAATTATTCTCTCACAGTTCTGGAAGCGGGAAGTCTGACGCTGAAGTATCGGCGGGGCTCCGTCCGGGGCCGTGGTGGAGAACGGTTCTTTGCCTTTCCGGATTCCGGATTCCGGATTCCGGTGGCTGCCGGCGCTCTGTGCTTTGCAGTCCCATCACCCGACTCCTCCCCCAGCTTCACAAGGCCTCTCTCCTCCTCCTTGGGTTTCTCTTACCAGGTCAGCCGTGATGGGATTTGGAGTCCACTCTAAGTCCAGGTGATCTCATCTCAAGATCCTCAATTTAATCACATCTGGAAAGACCCTTTTCTCCAAACAAGGTCACATTCACAGGTGCCAGAGTCAGGGTGTGGACACGTGTTTCTGGGGCCACCATTCGCCCCACCACTATCAGGGGGCAAGGAGGCCCCAGAGATGAGTTAGGGACTGTGGGTGGAGCCTGACTATTAAGGCTTTTCTAGTCAAGGTTGAGGAGTGTGGGGTTGACACACAGGCTTCGGGAGCCCCTGAGGGTTTCCGCCTGGGACCGACTTGCTCAGAACTGTGTTCTGAGAAGCAGGCTCTGGTGCCAGGCTAGAGGGGAGCTGGGAAGGGCTGGCCGAGAAGGGTGTGCAGAGACAAGGTGCTCCCATCTGTGTGCACGAGGTCTCCAGATGTGCACCTGGGTGTTTCCAGAGAAATACCCCAGGACCCAAGGTCTTGTAAATTCTTAGGCGGGGAGTTTGCTGACCCCAGCCCAGAAGTCCGCATCCATGAGACAGGACTGAGAAAGAAAAGGTGCTGAGAGCAGGTGCCGCACCTGAGCTCCAAGGCCCTGCCCAGGGCTGGCAGAGCGGGTAGGAAGCCAGGCACAGAGCTGTCCCGTGGCTGCTGCCCTGTGGCTGTGGAGAGGAGGAAGTTTCTAGAAATTCTTAGGGGGCGACTTTCAATAACCACCCAGGAAGAAGCCCTCAGATGCCAATGGGAAGTGGGGGAAACAGGTTTCTTCCAGAGAAGCTGGCCAGGGCCACAGTGATATCAACAGATTGGCCCCTCGGTGGTCTCAGGAGACAACTGCACCTCCTTGGCCTAAATGTGCACTTGGAGCAGTGCCCGCCTTGAACTCATGTGGGCTCCCACCCCTACTTATGGTCAAATCCCCAGATTATCTGGAAGCCCTCAAGTGTGACAATGCGAGGCTGTACATGGAGAGGGGGCCCGAGGTCGCTAAGCTGTCGCCCGATCCTTCCCACACACTCCTCCCATCAAAAGAGGAGTTGGTGGGGGACCATGTCCCCGCTCCCAGCCAACAAGAATCACAAGGCGTGTCTGTTGCTTA
This sequence comes from Monodon monoceros, assembly GCF_005190385.1. NCBI lineage: Eukaryota > Metazoa > Chordata > Mammalia > Artiodactyla > Monodontidae > Monodon > Monodon monoceros. The sequence goes on from NW_021703781.1 coordinate 78,823,937, forward strand.
AAAAGAAAACCTGGGCTCACTTCCACCCAGTCTCGTGGAAACCAGAGCAACAGAAAACGAGGAACGCCGAGGCCAGGCCACATGGCCAGAGGGCCCTGATTCTGGGGACACTCATGTGCTCGCAGCCTGTCTGCAGACAGACCGTCAGGACTCAGGGAGGACGAGCACGGGGGTCTGCAGGGAATTTCAGGGAGCACACCATACAGAGAGTGCTGGCAACAGGGTACTTTGCTGCTGGTTTTCTGTTGCTTTTGCTCTTGGCATCTTGTGCAAAATCTGTGCTCTTTAATCTCCAGAGGCTTCTCCTCGAGACCCACCCTGAGGAAGGTCACGGGTCCCCATGGAAAGGAGGTGGGAGGCGTCCTATCGAAAATTCAGGAAACAACTGCTCGAATAAAGAGTGAGCTTTGAGGTGGTCTTCTGTCATCCCCTTGAAGAAATGCCCCCATCTGAAGAATGACAGAATCGACCAAAGGAAATCCAGATCTTTCGAAAGCCACGGTCAGAGAACCTGTCCCGAGTAGACATGACAAGAGTCCTAGAGGCTTGGATCTCACGTGCCCCTAACAAATGCTAGACATGGCCTCAACTGCCTCGGGGACCCGGGCTCCTGGTACTCTGAACATATGTCTCCATCACCCAGTGCGCAAGGCCCGCAAACCATTCTTTTTTATAAAGCATAGAATGAATTCCAGGTCATTCCTAGAGTCCTGAGCTCATCACAGGAAACCAAAGGACAAGTGGTGGCCCCCAGGCTGGGTGCGTCCTCGGCCCCTGTAAGGGCCCCGAGTGTGGGAGGTGTCCCCCAGCTGGAGGCTGTGTTAAGTGGGGACCCAGGCGCCAATTCCAAGCTCCTGGGCAGGTCCGATTTCAGAACCACCGCAGGGTCCAACACATGTGGCAACAGGAGGAGACAAGTGCCTCCGGTCGCTCTCCTGGATGAGCCTGACGTGGACATTCAGCGGATTTATTAACTCTTTTGTGGATTGTAGTACCAGTGAATTGACTAACATTGCCGTCCACTTAAGGGTCTCAGTCTTTGACCTAAGGATCTGAGCAAAGGACTAATACAATCTCCCGTTCTATGAAAGGGTGGAAAGTACCCAGAGCTCGTTTTTGTAAGTTCAGAACAAGGTTTTGCTGCGAACGTTCTGATTAGAAGTAGCCGAGTACCATCCTGACAGAAGTCAGCTCCATCCTGTTAGAATCTAAATACGGTTTCTAACCACCCCAGCTGGGGTCACAGAAAGGGAAGTAATATTAGGTTGCTTGCCAGTCTGAGTCCTGGGTGGTGAGGACACAGGCCGAAACTGGGTGAGAACACGGACCTAACACGCCAAGAGCTTCTGAACACAGGTCTTGACGGCATCTTCTTGGAGACCAGAGCATCTGTACCCTGTTCTACTGAAATCCTCTCAGGATGCAGTTCTAGACAGCACACACTCAACCCTACAGCCCCAGCTGATATGTGATGAGAGGTTCTGTAGCACCAGAAGAAGAAATGGAAACACAGAGGACTTCCTGCTTCCCTCCAAGAGCTGGTCATCTAGAAAGACACCCACATCTGACACGGGACCTCCCTGCTATTTCAGTGGAAGAGAAATGTAAATACCTTCTCGTGTTTCACCTTCAAGAAGTGAATCTCCTGTCCAGGTGGCGACCCTGAGGTCACCTAACGATGGCCGGAGCCCCTGGACAACAGGCCAACAAGAAAGAGAGTGGAGAGCTAAGGCAGCTGGCAAGAAGAGACTGCACGGAAACTCCGAGGATGTAGGCCAAACAACTGGACTTCAGAAGGTTCTGCTACCCCTAAAAGCCTCTCTGCCACGTCTTAGCTTCCTCCAGTTAAGAAATCCATTCTGGCTGACAGCTTCACTAACGTATATACAAATATCCCAAGAAGAGTAAAGAGAACGGAACATTCCCATCACAGGACGACTGTTTCATCAGATTGCTTTCCGCACCTCCTAGAGATACACACTCAGCTTTTTCCAAAGTATGTTCTGCCAAGTCCTCCATGCAGGAGCTGCTCTGGATAGCACTCAGCATTCTGCGTGGCGTGTCTCCTTTGTGGAGATCCACGAGGCATGTGAGACAGACAGTCGAGCTCCTTTCCCACAGGATTTCTCAAAACCTTATGAACATTGCTTACCTAGAGTTTCTCCTCTTTCCTGACTCAGGACCATCTTGGCCATTAGACGTGTTACTACGGCCTGGGAGATGTGGCAGGAAGGAAGGGAGTTCATCTCTGAGTTCCATTCAGGCTGAGCCTCCTGTGCAAACTGGGCCCCAGGAGGGAGAGATGCTGAGGGTGCCGTCCTAGGACCCAGGAGAGAACAGAGAGGGACGGTAGGCTTATAACCAGCTGCTCAGGCCCTACCCAGCGGCTTTGTCCACCACGATTTTCTGAGGTGAGGACAGACTTCCTCCCTGCGGCCCCAGGGCTGCCTCTGCAGGCCCATCCATCCGACGACCTCCTCGCCACTCAGAATCCGTTCTCTGTCGTATTCAGCACCAGAGCAGCCATCCAGGTAACCAACCAAGGTGATGTAAACACCAGAGCAGCCCCGTACCAGGTGACTAAGTGCGCACATGCACACACACACACACACACACACACACACACACACACACACCCAGAGCCAGCTGCCTCCTGTAACAGAGAGCAGTTTTGTGGGATTCTGACCAGGCCCTTTCCTATTCACGTGCAACTTTTGTGATAAACCATCAAAGCAGCTTGAGTAATCCTGGAGGCTCCAGAATTAGCCCCATGAGTCCCATGCCCTCTGCTTTTGCTCCTTCCTTGGGGCACTAAAGGGAAAACAGCCTTCACCCGGCAGCCGTCCACGCACGAGGCATTTCATTTGCCCCTCAGAGCATCTCCTCTGGTCCAGGCTCGGACAGAGTGAGAGGTGGTTGAAGGTAAATGGATGTCGATGAATTTGTATTCGGGCTGACCCAGAGCAAGGGAACGTGGTCGTGCGATGGAGCTTAAGTTTAACGTCTGAGTGTGAATTTCCAGCTATTACATCTGAATATTTTTAAGGCCAAAATATTTACAATGAAGCTCTCTCATTACCAAGTTAAATAGATATGCCTCTCTTTTCATACAGTAGGCATGTTCCTGAGCAACTACATGAGAAGAGAATTTTTAAAAATCAAATTATATTTTTCAAAGTACTTGGAGAGCTTTCTATTTAAAAGAATCCCACAAGGAATCCTCCCTGAGAATGAAGAATCCTATTGTAATGCAAATGATCACCTCCTAATTTATCTGTTTTCTAAATTCAAATAAACTCCAGTTTATTCAAAATGGTCAAAGAGCGGGGTCTTGTGGTTAATTGAATATTCATGTTAATCTGGAATCACCATACATACCTTGTGTTGATCACTAATTTTCAAGAAACAAGAATATAAAGAAATACAATAAAATACACTTAACCATGAAAGGATGCAGAATCTAATTACTTTTTCTTTGACAATCCAAAGGCATTTTGGACCTCAGATTGTCGGGCAGTCGTGGGATCTGTTCATCCCTTACACCTGCTCAGACCTGAGTTTCCAGAAAGGATTTTAGGCTGAAGCAAACTGATCTGGGGAAATGACCTGGGAGTCTCATTTTTGACATAGGTCTCCTGAATTATTTTTTACCTTCTTCTCTATTTCAAAAAAAATTAGAGTTCAGAGTATATATTTTTTTATGTCCTGGAAATGCATGGTCTCCAATTCTTTGCATTGTTTGAATATGCAGTTGACAACATCTGCTCAGGTAGGTCCCCCTTTCAGAAAGCCAGTCCAATTCAGAATAATAAAGCAAGACTTAGCTGCTCTTCTCTGCTTGTTATCTAATGAGGTGTGGGAAAGGCCAGCAATTCCGGGATATACCAGGCTTACAGACAGTGCCTGCCCTAGGAATAGATGGTGATCTTGATTTCATACAATGATGAAGGAAATGATTCGCTTCAAAAGCAAAGCGCAGAGCATCCATCCTCCATCGCCGAAGCAAAGTCTCATCCCTTTGCTTCTTTCCAAATACCCTTCTATCCACGCTGCAGGCTTGAACTTGTTAAGTGCACTACCCAAGTGCTTGATGCTTTAAAATCTATCCACTTCCCTGTGGTTTGTTAGAACTGCTTTTCCGAGGAATCCTGCGACCATATATTCCTATTTAAGCAAATAAGGTTAGCTCCCTTTTGCCATTCACAATTCAACAGTCCTCCTAAATTAATTTTTCCAAAAGTAATTCAAATAAAAGCTTCGTTGCCACTGCTCTTTCCTGAGACACAAGATTGAATAAGGCATCTGAATAAAAATGCGTTATTACAGCCCTTCTTTAATATTTAAGCATGACATTCATTGATTTGTTTCTTGTTTTCTGCAAACCTTGACAACATGATAAAATAAATCATAAGAACAAAATATAGTGGTAACATCTTTTATGGACTTCACATAGTCATCAATCTCAAACTGTGAGTGAATTATCAGTACAGCAAAAAGATCTATGTTTTAAGAGCTCCAACAGCACACTAGCTGGAGGTTTTTCACAAGCAAACTCAAGGCAAGTGACTGATAAGCATCATTATTATTTTCTGAGAGCCTAGTTTATGGTGTGTTGCGGAGGTGTTGGCATATACGTTTCGGAAGCAAAGGTTTGATCAATTCTAAGTAGACATCTAGTAACGTATAAAAAATATAACAAGGCTTCCTGCTGAGTGGCGTTGTAGTACCCGCCACCCCGCGTCAGCGTGACAGGCCCTGTATTGTATCTCTCATTACATTTAATACAGAATTAACCTTTCTTAATGTGATATACTACATATGAAACATGGATCAACCTCTAGGTATTTGGACACATTCCCATTTTATTTGTGTTTTGACTTTTAGCAACATCATTGTAAACAGAAAAAAACAAAAAAGACTTGAATTGTCATATAACAACAACCTCTTGGACACTCCATAGGCAAAAGAGCTGGAGAAGAATATTGTTTCGAAGGTAATCCCATCTGGAGCTGGTGCCGGAGTTTAGGATAATGGGAGAGTCTGGAGCCTGTAACGCCAAGCACAGCAAAGTTTTTTCACCATCATCAGCGTCTTCACTGGTGAAACTGTGTCCATACCACACCTTCCAGGTGACACAGAAACCTGCAGCCTATGACCCAGCTGTTGGCGAAGCTACCATGGGGCCTCTGGACACTTGGAAACATCTGAATGAGTGTGTTCCACGTGATGCTATTGTCCGTTAAGCATTACGTTCATGCAACCTAAGTTATGTTTTCCTTTTTTTGAAGAAAATCCACAATTTCTTGCCCGTGAATGCCGGGCCCTCAATGGGGCTTAAAGTTTTAAGGGAAAATCACCAACAAGGGAAATGTTGGCTGCATCGAATCCAGTTGCGACAAACTGCAACACGAGGATTATTCTGCGAGATCTGAATCATTACCAGCATTTTCTCCCAAGCGTGTCACGGGGCTGGTAATGCAGAGGAATCATCTAAAAATCTGCAATGACGTTCCAGAAAGCACAGCGGCTTCAGTGCATTGAATGGAGCTTTCTATCTGGAAAATGGGTAAATGAAACCTCTAGAGGCGGGGGGCTTCCGTCTCGGGATTGCAGGAGTAAATATTAAGACGTTTTCTGACAAGCTGAATATCCGTGGTTTCCCACAAAGTCTCACCATGCTTTGCACTCCATAAATATCACTCCTCTTCCCTTACAATTTGAACTCCTTGAAATACGATGCCATGGTCCACTAAAGCACAGCTGCACTTTCATTGGCTGGAATCTCAGGCCTGCCCTCATTTACATAGGTGAGCACCATTCATCACCCTCATAATTAATTCAAGTCAATTACAGGATTCTAAAATATCTCCTCTCCCAGGCATGTTGCATTCTTACCACCTACTTTTAATAAAATTATACTCACTATCCCTCTGGTTGAATCACTGTAACTCCTGGAGGTTTTTTTTTCTCTCTCTCTTCTTTTCATTATTCTAACCAATTAAAGTCACTATGATTTTCTTTACTCGGCCTAAGAGAAATACCATCAGTATTATTGCCTGTTTGACATTTTGGTTTTCCATTTGTTAAATTTTATTAGCAATATTAGAAATGTGAATTACTGTATCTTCGCGGCCACAAATGTTCTTTTGAGGAGTTCGTGCGCGGTTGGGGATGCTATATACATCCACTGTAAACCTTTCAGAGTCTGCATTTCAGTGCGGACTGCTAAGGTACCACCAGATAGGCAATTGGGACAGAAATCATGGCGAGTGCAGAAAATGCCACTGGTGGCTCCAATGAAATGTGGAGCGTGGGATGGCCCGAGGATCCCCCAGCCTGACCTGAGTGGTTGCTTCCTGGAGGTCCTTGATTTTTAGGGTCATAAAATGAAGCCTCTGCCCTGAGCCAACCCTTGCTGCAAAAACTCTAACAACCACGTGGGGAGAGGTTTTACTCAATTGACTGATAAACCAAACAGTGGTCAATTTACCCATAAACACACTTTATTTTATTCATTGATCTTCAGTTTCCAAGTCAGAGAACCAGGAAAGAGCAGAAGGGGTCATGCACACCTTGAATGAATGGGCGGAGGGAAAAATGTGTTAACCAGATCCCAACACACACAGCACCTGCCCTACCACCAATGCCCACCCAAACACACTACACAGTCACGGAACTAGAGACTGCTTCACCAAGTCCCAGAGCCTCCCCACACTGACTTGCAGCTCAATCATGTATTTTCCTGGGATCCCTAATTAACCTCCCTGAGATGTAATTAACTTGCTGAGTTTGGCTGGGGTGGTAGTGTTAGTCATTTCATACTAGGGAATAAATCTTTAACAATAATCTGGAATGTTGGCTCCATGAGGGCATGGACCGTGCTTATTGTGTTCACCGTACGTCCCCAGTACCTACAAGAGTGTGTGGTATACAGTAGGTGCGAAGTAAATGCCTGCCGAGTGAGTAAACCCCTTAGTCACCTGATCCAGGCTCAGTTTCCCCATTCTATCTCAGCACGCCTGGAGGCGTTTGCTGGCGTCGAGCTGCTGTGCCTCTGTTTCCCATCTATAAAACGGAGACGTTAACAGTGCCCACCTCAAAGGGCTCTTCTTGGACTGAGTAATTATATATATATATATATATATATATATATATATATATATATACACATATATATATATATATACACATATATATATGGTGTGTGTGTGTGTTTGTATACACACGTATACATACACGTATGTGTATGTGGGGCGGTTGGAGACAGACAGACACACAGAGGGGAAATAGCACATAGCCTGCTCTCAGAAGAAAAGGACACTATTATTAATTTTGCGTGGGGCTAGTTAACATGGCTTCCTGAACTGACCCAGCTTTGAATACACCTGAAGATCCTAATGAGATCAATTTTCTATTTCTAGAAAAATCATGGAGGAATTCCAGGGTTTGGAACAAGCCAGTGTCTCCAATCATTTCTTGTATCTTATCATTCCACACCATCGTACCATTTAAAAATCCAAACTGAAGAGACCCCGTGAAGAGCACGTGATTTCACAGAGGAAAGAATCTACGGAAACCTTTAATTCTGTGTGTAAATGATACATTAGGATTTTTTTTCCTTCTGAATACTAATATATAATTCTTGCAGGAAAAAAAAAAGCCACGTGCCCCTTCTTATGCAGTGGCCTGAAAAATAATCTATAGTATTGCATCAATATTCACTTAATAAAGAAGGAAGTTCGCATTGCTTATGGTATTTCTATTCGGTTCCCCCAGCCTTTAGATATTATGTACAAGAGTCGGTCCAGCAACATCTCTATGCCTTGTCAGTCATTTAATTAAGCAAAGAAAGCTTGCTATTCATTTTATTTCTGTATATGTTAATGTTAGAAACTAATAGAAAACAGCTAGTAAATTGTCCCCTGCATATATTGGACACAGCAACAATTACTCTGGCGGAGAAGATATAATAAAAGACGAAATTTTAATAGTATCTTTATTCCATTTATTCTCTTGGGCTTCTGTTTCAAGGTACTGTAGAAATTAACAATTATTTCTTCTCATTGTTTTTGATGATCTTTTTCTATTATCCTCCTACCCGACTTAAAATAAAAAATAATTTAAACTTACATTTTTTTAATCAATTTTATGGTGCCCTGAGATTTACATTCCAGGCGTGAGGAAGAACTGAGAAAAATCAGAAAATCACCCAGAGCTTTCCCTTCTTGTTCTTCTGACAACTAGTTAAGGCCATGCCAGTCAGTAGTACAACTGAGATTATCTTGATTTCAACTCGGAAATTCACATAATAAAAATAATTATCTTACACATCACTGTATCAACAAATATGTCTGTCTTGTATTTATGAATGTCTGTCATATGGTATATCTAAATAGTTGACACAGCTCTACTCCATAAAGCAATTAACTCAGTTTATATGGCAAATTGTCTAAGGATTTCTCCAGAATGCTTGGGGAAATCTACAAACTAAAATATTCTCCAATTTATTGACATGCTACCACGTTGAAAAAAGTAGGCCACCAATAACCAGCTTTCTTTGAAATCTGGGATCTTATTATTATCAGTGTAGGGACTAGGAGACCCCTGGCTTGGCTGAAATATAGAAGACCGATTTTACCTTGTAAAGAGGACTTTTGTTCTTTGTTTTGGCAAAAAAAAACACGTGTTCATGATGAATAAAAATGTGCAATCAAGACAATATTATTTAAAAGTGGAAAGTTTTTCTTGGTGAAAGTCTCATCAGAGTCACTTCTGAGACCCTGGAACATTTTCAGTTCAAGTCCCATTTGGTTTTCTGTGGGATTGCTCAGATTCTCCACGAAGACATGCAGGTTCACCGGCCCCGGGAGGTGTAAACCCTTGTGACTCTCCCTTAAATCCGCAGAGCCATGAGTCCTCCCAGGTCCAGTGAAATCAACCAGCCTGGAAATGCACACGTTGACTTGCACATACCTACTATTACATAAGTGTGCTATTTTTCCATTGATGCATAAAAAGTCACCACAAATTTAGCCACTTAAAACAATACACATTTACGAGCTCACAGTTTCCATGGGTCAGGAGTCCAACCAGAGCTTAGCTGGGGTCTCTGCTCAGGGTCTCAGGCTGCAGTCAAGGTGTCAGGGGGGCTGCGTGTTTCTGGAGGTTGGGGACCTCTCCTAAGCTCATGTGGTTGTTGGGTTGTTCCTTGTGGTTTTAGGACTGAGCTCCTACTTTCTTGCTGGTTGTCAGCCATGGGCTGTTCTCGGGTCCCAGAGCACCCTCACCCTGTGATGACCTTCTTAGGGACCCTCTAACAACATGACACGCTCACTTCCTCAAAGCCAACAGGAAGGACCCAGTCCCTCTTTAAAGGGCTTTTATCTGAGTCACTCAGGCCCACGCAGGAGAATCTCCCTGGAATTCATTCAAAGTGAAGCTGACTGGGGAGTTGATTACATCTGCAGGAAAGTTCCATCTTTACCAAAAACTGTAATCAAATCACGAAGCAGCATCCCATTCCATTCACAGGTCCTGCCCGTACTTCAACGAGGGGGTTATACAGGGCGGGGGAGAGGGGGAGGATAGGCCCCAGGGGTTGGGAATTTGGTGGGGCATCTTAGAATTCTGCCCACCACAATAAAGGAATCTAGAATATGAGTGCTGTATGAACCTAGGAAAATTACCTAAAACCTGGGAATTTATCCCTAATTTGCCTTAAATGCCTGGAATTTTCAGAGATATAAATAAATCCAAAAGCAATTATTGCTGCGCCTGTTATTTCTAAGGCCACCTCGGGGAATCATCTTAAATGAGCTCATCTCCCATACCCCATCTCCCCCTGAAACAAATCTTTGCTCAGATAATTATGAAAAACTACAGCAAGTGCACTTCTTGGAGGGAAACTAACAGGAAACCTCAGCTTCGTTCACTGGAATGCCTGTTTCCAGCCAGGGATTAATAGGTTCTGCTGGGCCTGGATGGGGTTGGGATGGACTGGCCTGTCCTCGCTCTGCACCTGATCACCTTGACTGTGTCCACCAGCTCGTCCCCGAAGTACCTAAGAGCTCTCCCTTCTCAGCTGTACCAAAGGGCCCAGATTTGAAATCTCACTCTGTTTGCAGCTAGTCACTAACCTCTGGCCCGTGACTGCTTCCATCTGCCCTTCCTGGAGTCAGACTGATGATGCTCAGCTCAGGTTGCACCCAACTGATCACTGCCTTCCAACAGGTCTACCCCATCCCTTCCCTTAACTCCACTACTCTTGTTCCAGTCTTGTGAGACCCTGAAAAAGCCTCCCAAAATGTCCCCCTCCTGTTCCCCAGAACGTGTAAATATACCACCTTACATGGTAAATGGGACTTTGCTAGTGGGATTAAATTAAAGACCTGTGTGGGGAGATTACCCTGGATTATTCAGGTGAGCCCTTGGCGCAATCCCAGGGGTCCTTCTCGGAAGGAGGCAGGATCAGAATGAGAAGTAGAAGAGGCGAGGAGGGAAGCCAGAGGTGGAGTGATTGAGGAAGGGGACATGAGCCAAAGGATGCAGCAGCCTCTGGAAGCTGGAGAAGGCTAGGAAAATATCTCTCCCCGGGAGTATCCAGAAGGAGCCAGTCCCGTTCACCTTGACTTTAGTCCAGTGAGACTGATTTTGAGTTTCTGAACTCCAGAACTGTAAGACTATAAATCTGCCTTGTTTTAAGTCTCTAAATTTGAGGTAATTTGTTACTGCAGCAACAGGAAGCTGGTACAGGTGGGGAAGGATGTCCTTCTTCAAGGCCTCCTGATTGTCAAGACTCCATCTCTCTCCAGATGCTGTATTGGTGTGAGCTGGGCTCGGCTCTTTGAACGGGGCCTTCTTTTTAAGCCCAGAACACAGTGAGACTAGACCCAGAATAAAAATTAGTCACCCAAGGGGCAAGAATACCAGCTACGAGCTGAGGCTGGACGATTCCTATATTGGTCCAGAGGAAGGCAGGAGCCACATTGTTGGGATCTTGGTCAGAATCAGAGTCTTTTCTGTCCCCACCCCTGCTGCAGGAATAATTTCACATGGTGTGTGAATTTATCTAGAAGAAACCATACCTGACAAACTTTCATTTGCCTTAAATGATGAATTAAAATAAAAAAACAGAAAGACTGGAGTGCTAGTATATTCATTTCATAATTTAACAGACACACTGCTCAAGACTAAAGAACCAAAACTAGAGCATTAGACACATTATTTAAATTAAAAATGTAACCAACTGAAACAATATTAATGGTGATATCAAACATAGGGATAAGTTAGTGAGATTGGTATACACAGGGTTGACATCCAGGTGCAGCAAGGCTGTAATCACTCTTAAAGTATTGAAATGGTTCCACAGAGCTTGGGGAACAGTCACTGCTCCTGTCTCTTCCCCTCCCCATCACCTCCCTCCACCAGTCCTTCCATTGGATTCCATCCCCCCGATTTAGCAACTAAACGGTTAACAGCTGGTGTCGCAGCACACCTGTGGAACCTACCCCAGCACCTTGGACAGCGCCCACACCTGTTGACTAATGCCTGGGTGCACCTGTTGTCAAAGACTTTCAGTATGTCCCCTGAGTATAAGTAAAATCCTTATCTTCTACAAAAGTATAAATTCATATTGTATACATCCAAAAAACAAGTACTAGAGTTATAAGCACATTACCTTCAATTATGAAGGCCAACCAGAGCAGGGAGAACAGGAAAGTAACATCTAGGGAGCAGAATGGAGTGGAAGGGGCAGGGTAGGGAGTACTGCTTTCCATCCTCATTCCTTCTGGACAAGTTATTACCATCTACATGTTTCCCTCTATTAAATAAAAATTAAATGCCTCCTGTTCACCAAGTCCCATGTCATGCCCCTCTTCCAGGATGTGCAAGAGGGTTACACATCCCAGGCTTCCTGCAGCTATAGGTTGGGACCACGTTACTGGTTCTAGCAGGTGGGTTGTGGGCCAAAGCCCAGGAGAGTGAAGGGGAGGTTTTAGTGCTCTCTCTCTGGTCCTGCTGTTGTGACCTGGTAGCCATGTGTTGAGACGGGAATGGCACAACGTGGGAGCAGCCTGGATTACTGAGCCACCAGGTGGAGGACAGCCAACGGGGGTTGCCACCCAGAGCATGCTTTGCATGGATGAAAATAAGCTTTGGGGTTTTGTTACATCAGCAAAACTTGGCCTATCCTAACTAATACGCTGTGAAAATAATGGCATGTCTGGGTGTATCAGCTATGTGTCATATAAACTTTAAGATTGATGGAGTGTCCACTCCGCCTCCATATCCTACAGGATGGCAGGGCTTCCCCCGTCACTCAGCAGGTTGTTTTCACTACATCAAACCATAGAGTCAAGGAGAAGAAGCAACTGACGCTGTAAATCAGTGCTACCTCCAATGTGCACATCATCAATTCCAAGTGATCCTTTGGTTAATGGAGGACAAGTTTTTTCCTTCCCTTTCCACTTCTTTTTCCTTTCTTCTGTATTTAAGCAATGCCCCTCAACAGACAGAGCAGGAGGCTGTGTTGCCCAAGATTAGGCATCTCTCAGGAGCAGGGCTGGGTGTGTCCTGTGGTCAAGGTAAGTGAGTGTCATATCTGTCTTTAAAATGTTCTGCTCAAAGCATCTCTTACTGTTTAAAAAAACACCTAGGGTAATGGACAGTAGACTCATTTGTCTGAGAGCAAAATGTTTTCTGTCCCTTGATTTGAAGAAAACAAATGAGTGCAAGTCCCCGCATCCATAAAAAGCTACCTATGCAGCCACCTGCTCCAGTCTTCTTATGAACCTTCCAGAACCTTCCAGAGTGGCATGGTGGAGAGAGAAGGGAGAAAGTGGCCGGGCCTATGATGTGGCAGGGACTCAGTGACAGGCAGTTACAGCTTTGCCACCCAAGGAATAGCTGTTAGGATCAAAGAGTGTTTCTCCACCACCATGCCTAACAGCACTGTTGCATGCTGACAGAGCTTCAGTGTGGGCAGCCCAGGACACCGAGAGGCAGAGAGCAAGCCTGCAGCTCAGCCCTGATCCCTCAGAGCCTTGGAGTGGCCGCTGAGGCTTTGCAACCTGCATCTCTGTTAAGGGGAGCTACCTCCCAGTAACCTGGGCTTGCGTTTGCTGAGAAGCATGTGGCCACTTTTCATATATTTTTAATATTCTAGTTATCATGCAAAATCTCATCAATGAGAAAGTTTAAGCAGTGTGCAAACAAGGCAGCCTGCAGAGCCACTTTAAGATACCTAGCACACCATGTCAACACGCAAACCTCACGTTGTGTTTCTGATTATATTTAATAACACAAAATTAGCTTTTCTTCACGTAACATATTGTGTCTGCAACACTATTTGTTTGAACTAAAAACACCCTTCCTACTTTTCCGTTGTAATAAAAGGACTCACGTGGTGACCAAAATTTCTAGCCATTTTTATGCATTTGCAAAACAGTAGGAACATGGAGCAATTCTCCTCTGAAACCAGCCAGAGAGGGGCATGCTGAAATGGGCTCCATTACCCAGGGGCGTGGTGGATTGTTCCAGGCATCTGGGATTGGAGCGCTCAGCGGTTACTCGCAGGCAGACCCAGGCCACGCCATCCTGAGGGCATGGTTCCCATTTCTCCTTCCTGCACCCGGGTCTGTGCAGATAAGGCCAGAAACGTGTCAGCAGGCAGCTCATCTCATCCACTCCAGCCTCTCAGGGCTAAGCAGGGGGAGACCAGCATCGGGCAAGGAGGGCTTGGGATGTGTCCATGTTGGCATCCATGCAGGCTGGGGCAGTAACTGCTAAAGGGGGTAGTGGGGGGACTGGGCGTGACCCCTCCAAGTCGAGGAGACATGCCCACCCAGTGGGAGCAGAGGGGTTTAGCGCTCATACTGCTGGTCTTGGGGTTCACTCTGATGCTAGACTTTTCCATCCCCTGTTGCTGCCCCAAATAATTTTGAGTTCAAATATAAAGTTTACTTCGTGCTCATTTCTAAGCTGGCAAAGATCATGGGACATGGTAGGGTTTGAGGCTGGGAATGAAGGGAGGATGGAGCTCCTAATTCCTGCATCCTTTTTCTTTCCATGCTTCCTTGTTCTCAACAAATTCTCCGTAGGCTTTTATTAAGCAAACACAAAAGATAGGAGGGCCCCTCTGGCAGCCTCCTTACTCAGTCCAAGACACAGGAAGGCCCCAGGCTAGAGTTCCCATGCGCATCTGGGCTCTTGTACAATGTGGCGAGTATTCAAGATGGACGTGCAGCTCTAAACAGAAAATTCAAAACAGACTCCTGATCACTGACAGTCTCAGAAAGAACCTGGGATTCACCTGGATTTAGTTCTGATTTAAAGCCATGAGGAGAAGTGGGGGTCAAAACTGCACCCAGACAGTGAGGATGCTGGTGACAAGGTGAGGAAGGCAAAGGCCACTTTCACGGATGGACAAAAGGAGGAAAATTTGGCTTGACAGCTTAATATGAAGAAAAGGATGAGACTATTTCCCCCAAATATTAAACCCAAGAACATATTGTGCAGTGGTAATGCAACTAGAGCAAAAGCTAGCTATTCAAATATCTTCCTTCTAGAAAAATCTAGAGAAGCTCACACTACTATTAGATGTTGCTTTACAATATTAATGTATTAATGAATAGCGTGCAGCTGACAGTAGTAAAAATTATACTTCATCTTCAAGAATCCCTACCCCAACAAAACAAGGAAATCTTGAAAAATACGAGTAATGGGGAAGAATTCCACTTTCACTTATCAACATGTACTACTATCACATCGCACACAGCACACTATGTGACTCCAGGAAATCCAGACCACAGCCAGGCAAGGGACTTAGACTGGAAATGAAAGTCCTGAGATAATTAAGAAAGCACGTGACGCCAAATGGATGCAGGAGAGAAAGATTATTCAGTGCCTGGTGCTAAATTATTAAAAAATTAATCTAAATCCTTATCTCATATCTCACAACAAATAAATTCCAAATGAAAATAAAAAGTAAGTGAAAAATAACATGTAAGGACAAGTAATAAATATACATGATTTTTAAAAATATACAAGTTTAGTGTGAGAAAGGCCTTTCCAAGCACAAGACCTAAATAAGGAAACAGAAGAAATTATTAAAGATTTGTGTAAATAAAAATTTAAAAAACTGCTAAAAGGGGACATGCCTAATATACAATTAAAATGGAAGCCAACTGAGAGAAAACGTTTGCTAAATATCAATCTATGACTAGCTCATGGTTATTCGCCTTAAGATAAAAAGGAATATTCACAAATCAATAAGAAAAAGATGAACGGAAAAGTGGGCAAATAACCTGGCAAGGTGATTCCCAGAAGAGAAATATGAACGGTTAGTAAAGTTCTGAAATAGCGAGCTAGATCACCCAGAGTCACAGGTAGCCAATTATCCAGGGTTCTTACTGTGTCTCTGTTGTTAACTCAGTAGGGTTTCATCTGTTTCTTTTGTTTTTCTTTGCTTTTTAGTGATGGTATCAGGGTCCTCATTAACCTGGTCAAAGGGAAGGGCCATTCTCGTGTTGCTAGGTGAAACTTTAACTTGCTGAAAGCTTTCTAGAGGGAAATTCGGCAATGCACGTAAAGTTTATTTAAAATATGCACGGTCTTTGACCCTGTGGTTCCATTCCTAGGGATTATTCTGAAGGAAAACTAAATTAAGTTCAAGGATTAGTTTACTAAGTTCATACAGTAAATAATTAAGTTCAACACAGTATTATTCATAAAATTCAGAAACTTTGTATCCTAAGAGTGAGGGCCACAATCCTCATCTCTCAGAAATCCTGTGAGGACTCAATCCAACGAGCTCTGGCACAGAGCTGGTTTGTATTATATTATTACCCTTGTTGTTGTTGTTTAGCCATACGAAGAAATACTAGGTGCCATTAACAAAAATGTTGGAGAAATACATGCATTCACCTGGGAAAATTTGAGATACAGTAAATGCGGAAAAAGCAAGCTACAAAACAACACTTACAGGAAAATCCTGTTTTTGAAAAGAAAAATATATATGAATATGTATCATAAACGTTCTGAAAGGAAATATACAAAATGTTAATAGTGCCTATCTATGGATTCTGGGACAATACAGTCATTCTTTTTTTCATAATTCTCTGTATTTTCTTATTCATCTACAATGATTACGTATTTCTAGGGCAATAAAACAAATAAAGTATTTTATCCAGGAGGACTATTTAGATGCAAAGGAAATACTTGTGATACAATGGAAAGTGAGAAAATAATCCAGCTGACATATGCACCAATTTCAACCTTGTAAAAGCACCTGTGCACGTGGAGGAGGGTTGGAGGTTTCTGTGGGCAAATGAGCATAGGTGCGTCGTGTGATGCTGGTACCTCCTCGGGTGAGGAAAGAGGGGCTCGTGCCCTGCACCCTGAACTTCACAAGCTCCTGCTCTGGCTCCTCACCTGCTCATAAGACAAGGTCAAGAAGACCCCAGGGTATAAGCTCACCTGGAGTTCGTGGCCCCTGGCTGACCCCAGCCCGTCTCCTCTGTGACCTGCCCTGTTGAAGGCACGTCCAGTCAGAGGCTCCAAGCCTAGCCCAGGGGCCACTGTGGATGCATGTGAGGGGGCAGAATTCGTGTGTAAGGTCCCCAAAGTGCAAGAGGTGGTCAGAGGTGGAACGCGTGGTCCAAGGCTAGGTGCCAGCTCTCCCACTGCCATGCTCAGGAGTCCCACACCAAACTCTAAATTCTGGCCTCCCTTCCAGGGAGCCAGGGAAGCATCTTGGCCAACAGAGGACAAGCAACGGCATCTATCCGACAGCTTGGTTAGTTGCATTGGTGACTCTTCCGTATTGAGTCCCATGGCCTGTGTCTATACGACTCTTACTCCGGACCTACAATTTCAGGGGTGGGCTCAGGTGGTGAGGTTATCGCTATCACTGCTGCTGCTGTTGTTGATATTTTATTTTCTTTACTATGGTTGCAAGTGGCCTTTTTCATTACAAAAATTAGAAATAAGGAAATATCGGCTAAATGGCACATTTCCCTTAGAATGAGCATTGTGGCAGCCTGCCGGTGGCCCTGTCCCCACTCCAGATGGCTCACAGGTTGGGTATCCACTCCTGTCCAGGGTCTGTGGTCAACCTCTGCCCCCCCCAACCCCCTGCATTCCTGTGTTGGCTTCTCTGGATCCAGAGGCCTCTACCAGCCCTGGCTTCATGGCTGCCACCAAGTTCCATGCATGTTGCTCCTGGTCACATCCTGGAGGCCTGCAAGTCCTAAATACTTTGGCTGCTTGTCCCAAAAGTCTGGGGGCTTTTCCAGCAAGACCTGCATTTAAGTCCTGAGCAGAGGCTCCTGGCTGACCATTGGCTTGTAGATCTACCTCTGCTGCCCCCTCTCTCAAGGGGGACCTCCAGATGTGAGCAGGGCTGAACCTCGGAGTCCATCTAATTTTCAGCCTCTCTTCAGACCAGTCCCTACTTTTTCCTCCGCGTGTGTGTGTGTGTGTGTGTGTGTGTGTGTGTAAGTGCACAGCAGGAAATGAGTTGCTGTCGCTGGTTTTCAATAGTATGACCATTACCAGCTCTCCCAGGCTGACAGTGACATCGACGCGGCTGCTCTTCAGGGAGAGTGACTGTGATGAACGGGACCCCAGGGGCGCCGCCTGGACCTTCAGACAGCACCTCGCTCCCCGTCTGTGCAGAGGAGCTGGGACCCGAGGGCCCAGGGGGCACCCGGTGACGTGGACCAACATGCACAGGGCATAACAGTAGTAGCTGCTCGATAAATGCTGGATGAATTCAGTTTGCTCTTCGGGCTCAGGAGGAAATGGGACCAGCTCAGTGTTAAGACACTGCAAGACCAGCCTGACCTGGTTCTGTTCTACGTGTGGACACGGATGCGCCTTCCTCGGGCTTCAGAGGCACAGGGCAATCCTTACGTGCATTTTAACCTGGAGAGAATTCAAAGATTCATAAACTTGGATGGGAAAAATTACTGAAATGTGGCATATCTTTAATTCTGAATGCAGGCAACAGACCACGGTGCTATTAGCAGTAAGGATAGAAATCAAGAGGTGCTTTGAGACATCTGCTACAAACACAACGCGACATGGAATGTCAGTAATCCTCAGCATCCCTTCTACAAAGAGTGTTGACCATCCCTCCACCAGACCAGGCCACTAATGTGTTAAAGGAGCACATAACATACATTTACTATAGTGTCTGTACCATCCATATGTTTTTGTCAATATTTGAAAACTTAATTTCGGTTATTTCAACAATATTTGGTTTCATTTCATAGATTTTTAAAAATCATTTGAGAAGGGGGTCCTGAGACCAGCCAAATGCCAAAGGTGTCCATAGAAGAGAAGTTGTCCGAGCCCCCCACCTTCAATGGTGCCATGAGCTTAATGCTCCATTAGCCAGTACCTTGTAAACTAGGCAAAATAGATATTTTCCAAGGGAACCAGTCCTCGTTTCATATGTCCTAGCTTCCTAAATTTAAGTGGCAACTTCAACTTTGTTCCAGCACTCAGTGCCAGGAACGCAAGATGAAAGAGGGCTGTGGAATGAAGCCAACCACAACCCAGCCCCTGAGCCAGGAGAAAGAATAGACCACGCTGGAAAATAAGCAAAGGGCTTTGTTATTATGGTAACTTTGGCTGGTGTAAGTAAACTCCAGCTCTAAAATGCTCAGGGTCAGACAGAAGCAAAGCTCTGGGGCCGATTTGTTTGGGAGCCAGGGATATGGGGAGAAACCACCAGGATCATAATTCTGGCTGGCACTGTGGGGTAATGACCCAGAACTGGTTTGTTTTGACAGCTAAAACATGAGGCAGATAACTGAGATGCTGCACCATTCAGACCAAGCGGGCCTCTCAGATGAGCCTGGAACCAAAGACGTCGGTTTCCCGAGGACACCACTTTCTCTTTGTCTCCATGTGGGCAGCATTAAGCATGGGGCTTTACCCAGAAGCAGCCTGGAATATAGGTTGGCCAGTCTAAAGAAAAGACGAGGCCTCTGGGCCGCTGTGAAAGCCAACACACATCTGACCGGCAACCCTACCAAATGCCCATCTAAGCCAGAGCCTGTGTATCCAGTATCTCCAGATCCAATTCGTTCAAGAGGAAATGCTTGCATTTTGTCTTTCTCCCTCCAAGATGGAGGCTGTGACGCCCACATGCCCAGCCCCTGTTTGAGAGACAAATGTAACCCCTAACTTGGCATTTTAAGGATATCAACGGATATTTCAATCAGTAAAACAAAATCCCCAGAAAAACAAACAAGATATGACACCTCCTCAGAGATCAAGCCCCAGAGCAAATCCAGCTCACTCTTCCCCCAAGAACATTCCGAGTCCAGTGGTAGCCCCTAGGACTGAGTGCAAAGCAAACTTTGAAGGGATATTAGGAAACCCCTTATAAAAAAGTGAATCTTTCTGGCTAAGACAGAGGAGCCTGTAGCAGTGACGTGACCCTGCTATTGAGAACAACTATAAAAGCTGGATAGAAAAAAATCTGCTTGAGGACACTGGAAACCAATCAAGACAGCCAGGACTGGAGGGTTCGAAATCTCCGAGGGAAGGGAAAAGCAGTGGGGTGAGTCTTCCGTTCACTGGTGCTTTTTTTCCCACTGGGATATTTGCCAATTTACAGCATAGGAAATAGAGTTGAAAGAAAGTGGTAGCCCAGAAAAATCTCAATGGGCTGAGAAGACAACAATTGGAATGCAGTGCCGCCAGAAAATGAGAGGCCAAGATTCTAGCGTAAAGGAAACCCCAAGAGAATAACCCCTGTTATTCCACACCCAGTTCTCCCCAGGGCATTTGTCAATGCTGAGCAATGAATGCAAGCACAGGGCAAAGGAGGAGACACCAAGAGCAAAGCAGCTGCTAAGAGGCTTAAAATCTAAGCAGGGATTTTGGCAGGCGCAGAGTCCTGGCGAGAAAAAAATGGAAGCTCAGAGCCCACTAAGGAGGAGGGCCCTGGTAAGTACTGCCGGTTCTCGGCTGAAACTCCTGAAACACTGTAGCCCAGGAATAAGGGCAAACCATAAGTAGGTCACCCTTTCCACAGCTGGAACCCAAGCCTAGGTAAGGTCAAGGTCATCTTCCCCTACTCTATTCCCCCTCAAGAAGAAAATGACAACATCATCCACTGGCTTTACTCTTTTTATATGAGGTCTTGACGTTCAAGTACAAACTTATCAAGTGAGACATGCAATGGGAATAAATGATGAAAATCAAGAGAAACAATTGATGACGGGAATAGGCTCACGGGTGATCGAGATACTAGAGTAATCAGATATGAACTTGAATTATAATAAATATATTTAAGAAAATTAATGAAAAATAGAGAATTTCATCAGAAAACTGGAATCTAGAAGAAAGAATCATAGTGAAATACAAAACAGAACTTGAGAATTTAATCAGTGGATTTACCTGAAGGTTAGACACAGCAGAAGAGATGATAAGTGAAATGATGACAGGTCAATATGAAAGATCCAGAATTGGCACAGGAAAACGTAAGAGATACATGAGACAGGGTAAAGAAACCTAGCATATGGTTAACTGGAAAGGTTAGATAAAAAGCATCATTTGAAGAGATGGTGGGTGAGAATTTTCCAACTCTGACAGAAGAATTTCAAGATGTTCTACAAAGCCCCAAAAAGGATAAACACAAAAGCCACTTCATACTAAAACTGAAAATCAAAGACAGGAAAAAATGTTTCATAGCAGAAGCAGCCAAGGATAAACAAAGGAAAAATAATCAGATGGACAACTACTTTCTCAAAAGAAATGAAGAAAGCCAGAAGACAATGGAGAGAAAGCTTTAAAATGCTAGAAGAAACTAATAGCTAATTTAGGAATTTATGCTCATTGAAATATCTTTTGAAAATGGACAACACATGACATTTGAAAAATGAGAATATTTATTTACAGTACACCCATACTAAAAGAAATATTAAAGCAAATTATTAAGGCAAAAAAATGGTAATAAGTAGATTCACATAGTGCAGAAAGAAGCAAAGACCATTAGCAAGGGTAACACAACTAACATCATTCTCAGCAGTGAAACGCTAAAAGCTTTTCCTCTAAAACCAGGAAAAAGACAAGGATACCTACTGTCACCACATTTACTCAACATAGTTTTGGAACTCCTAGCCAGAGTAATTAGGTGAGAAAAATAAATAAAAGACATTCAGTTTAAAAAGGAAGAAGTAAAACTCACTATTTGCAGATGACATGATATATAGAAAACCCTAAAGACACCACCAAAAAACTATTAGGATTAATACATGAATTCAGTGAAGTTGCAGGATACAAAATCAATACACAGAAATCTGTATATACTATACAGTATTTCTATATACTAATAACAAACTATAAGAAAGAGAAATTTAAAAAACAACACCATTTATAAGTATACCAAAAAGAATAAAATACTTAGGAGTAAATTTAACCAAGGAGGTGAAAGACCTGTACACTGAAAACTATAAGACATTGATGAAAGAAATACACTGAAAACTATAAGACACTGATGAAAGAAATCAAAGAAGACACAAGTAAATGGAAAGATCTTCCATGCTCATGAATTGGAAGGAATAATATTGTTAAAATACCCATACTACTCAAAGAAATCTACAGAAAAAAATGTAATTAAAGTGTTATAAAGTCCTTGCAATGTTGGAAAAATGATAAAAGATTTCATCTGTGGTTGACTCTAATAAGCCAAGAATGTACAAGTCATCCAGGCTCAGCAAAAATCTCTAGAATAACCATGAAAGAAAAAATAAAAAGAACATTTAACCAGTAATCTGATAGAGAGTGAAAATTTGAAGAATAATGTTTTATTACATTAATTGGCATCAGGTTAGGGTAAATAGAGAAAACAAGTAAAAACTAAAGAATAAGACTTCAAATATAATCCCTATACCAAAGTTTACATCGAATGTAAATGGAGTAAATACACCAATTGAAAGACTCATATTATCTTTTAAATGAATTTTTTAAAGCCTAACTACGTGCTGCTTACGTATATGCTAGATGCTGCGTGTTTTATTTGCAAAGACACAGTCAAGTTCAGGGTAAAAGAATGAAAGTAGAGATCCCATGCAAACATCAGCCCCCAAAAGACACCTGTACCTATGTTCATATCAGACAAAGTAGACTCTAAGACAAGACATATTATTAGAAACAAAGAAAGAGATTTTATAATGACTAAAGGGAAAGTTCAGCAACAAGATAAAATAATCCTAAGTGTGTTCCACCTAATAAAATGGTCCCAAAATATATAAAGAAACCAAACAGAAGTAAAAGCAAAACCATAGAAATCCACAAATTTACTTAGAGATTTTAATACAGTTCTCTCAGTGGAAGATAGAATAATCAGAAAAAATAAAAATCAAAAAGTTTATAGAAGAATTAAAAGCAACAGGTAACAAATTTGACCTGTTTGACATACATAGAATACCACACCCAACAACTTCAGGGTACATATTCTTTACAAGTGCACACAAAACTCTTCTTAAAATAGAATTTATGTTGGATTATAAACCAAGTCTCAGTATATATAATATGTTCTATGATCAGAGTAGAATTGAGCTAGAAATCAATAAAAAAAAGATAACCAGAAATTCCTTCCTAATTGTTTGGAAATTAAGCAACAATTCTGAATAATATATAATCGAAGAAGAAATCATAATGGAAATTACAAAATGTTTTCAATTAATTTTTATTGGAGTATAGTTGCTTTACAATGTTGTCTTTGTTTCTTGCTGTTCAGCAAAGTGAATCAGTTATATGTATACATATATCCCCTCTTTTTTAGATTTCCTTCCCATTTAGGTCACCACAGAGCACTGAGTAGAGTGCCCTGTGCTATACAGCAGGTTCTCATTAGTTATCTATTTTATACGTAGTAGTGTATATATGTCAATCCCAAACTGAATAATAATAAAAACAAGTTATACCAAAATTTGCAAATAAAGTAATACCTAGAAAGAAATGTATAGCCTTAAATACATTTATTGGACATGTGTAGAGGCTGAAAAATTATGATCTAAGCCAAAGGCACTTAAACTTCTTGGTCTCAGGACACCTTTGTAGTCTTAAAAATCACTGAGGATCACAAATAACTTTTGTTTATGTGAATAATATCAATCATTATTTACCATATTCTAAATTAAAACTGAGACTTTTAAAAATATTTATTAATTCTTTTTAAGTAACAATAATGAATCAATTACATGTTAACATTGATAACATTGTTTTAGAAAAAAATTATATTTTCTAGAGCAAAATATTAAGTGAAAAGTTGGGCATTGTTTTGCATTTTTGAAAATTTCTGTAATGCCTGGCTTAATGGAAAACAGCTGTATTCTCATATTTGCAGCTGTTTTCAATCTGTTGTGATATTTTGTTTTGGTTGAAGTATAGAGAGAAAATTCAGCTTCACATAGCTATGTAGTTGGACAAAGAAGTATTTTAATAGCCTTGTCAGATAATTGTGTAGGTCTTCTTTGATACTACACCAAAATTTGGCGGGTATAGTTTCTTAAAGGTTAATTGCAATGTGAAATCTGAACCCATGTGAATGCCTTTTCTATACTCTGTTGCATTAAAATCCATTGTCTGTCTTACACATTGAGTGGATCTTTCACTCATACATGATTTTATAACCTTATGCAATGGTCATTTGGAAAATATTAGTTTACTGAGTTATGTAGATCTTGCAAATATCAACACATTATCCTTATACAATATTTTTAAATTATACTCATTAATGTCTCTACCTATCACATTATAAAAGTCTCAAAGTATAGGTAAGGTATCAAGTTCACAGTCAGTGGGACCAACCTTCCCAGTTTGACTGGGACTATTCCAACTTTAGCACCGAAATTCCTGCATCGGAAACCTCACAGTTCTAGGCAAACCAGCATGGTGGATCAATAGTTGGTGAATGCAAGTCTTCCAAAATTTTCAATTTTGCTTAAAAGCTTGAAGTTTATCACTGGCAACAAATACTCTCAGTGATTTTTCTAGAAATGACAGGCCCATTTTATTCTTCTTTTGGGAAAATGTCTGCTAAATACCCAAGTTGGAATAACCATAACTTGTCTGCCAGTTATTTTTTCAAGTAAAATAGCAATCCATGAAAAACTGGGCTAGTTCACTTTGTGTCACAATCACAAAAGTGCTTTTCTTTGAGTCAATCACTGGACTTCAGTATTCAGCAGAAATGCTTTATGCATATTTCTTATTTTGCCATACAGAATATTTATTAAAAGAAAAATCTAATTAATATTTTTTACCACTCATCAAATATACTTTTTAAGTGAAATGAGCATTTTGTTTGTAAGTATGTGGCATCAAAGAATATAATGACTAGTAATACACTTTGGTGCTGCTACGCTAATTCAAGCTACAGCACCAACAATTTTATTCACTGTTGTTTTTACACCATCAATAAAAATAACGACACCATAGAAAAGGTAATGAATATTGTATTATATTGCTTTAGTATTATTATGAAAATATATTTTACTTCATTGGGATCGTAAATTTCCTGGGTACCCCCAGGGTTCACAGAAGTTAATTTGAGAACTAATGCCCTAAATACTCATATCAAGAACCCCAAAACAAAAAGTAAGTTTAGGGCTTCCCTGGTGGCACAGTGGTTGAGAGTCCACCTGCCGATGCAGGGGACACGGGTTCGTGCCCCAGTCCGGGAGGATCCCACGTGCTGCGGAGCGGCTGGGCCTGTGAGCCATGGCTGCTGAGCCTGCGCGTCCGGAGCCTGTGCTCCACAACGGGAGAGGCCACAACAGTGAGAGGCCCGCGTACCGCCAAAAAAAAAAAAAAAAAAGTTGAGCCCAAAGAAATGAAAAGTATAACAGAACTTAAGAATTCAATATGTAGGTTTAAATAGCAAATTAGAGACAGCAGAAAAAGAAAGAAGAATAAAGGTAAGAGCATAAACCAGCTAAACGTGAAGCAAATACAGTAGAAAATAAACACAGCCTGAAGTTGGCTTTTTGAAAAATCTAACAAAATATATAAATGGAGATAGAAACAGGGAGGCGACAATACCAGGAACAGCAACCAAAAAAGATCATTGATGTAGACATTTTAGACATTAAGAAGATGGTATTTTGAACAACTTCATGTCAATACATCTGGAGAATTTAGGTGGAACAAGCAGATTCATTGAAACATACAAAACTGACTCAAGAAGAAATAGAAAATCTGAAAAGTTTGATGTGTATTAAAGAAATTAAACATGTAGTTCAAAGACACCCCCCAGGGAAAACTCAATGTCTAAATGACTTCCTTAGTGAATTCTACTGAACATTTAAGGAAGAAATGATGCCTATCTTGCTCAATCTTTTTCAAAGCCTAGCAAAAGAGAAACCACTCTCTCAATTTGTTTTTCGAAATCAATATAATCTTGACACCAACATCTGATAAGAGCATTATGAAAAAGAAAAATTACAGGCCTATCTCTCTCATTAATTTGGATACCAATTTACCCAATAAAATGGCAGCAAACCGAATCTGGTATGAAAGAAAAAGGCAAGTGCATCACATCTCCACGGGGTTTAAGAATCCAATGTTAGGATAACATTTAAAGATCAGCCAATGTAATTGACTACATTGACAAAATAAAGGAAAAAACCTGCAATCATTATAGCAGATGCAGAAAATGAATTTAATAAAATTAAGCATTCATCTATAATGAAAAATTAACAAATTAGAACTAGAAGAGAATTTCCTTGATTTGACAAAGAATATACACATACACACACACACACACACACACACACATACCAGCAATGATCATAATTACTGATGAAACATTGAAACTTACCCCCAGAAACTGGAAAGAAGACAAAAGTGTTTGCTCTTATCACTATCATGAGACCATTGTACTAGACGTCCTAAGTAGTGTAATAAAGCAAGAAAAATAAAAGTATGAGTTTTGGGAAGGAAGGACCAAAACTAATTATTTTCAGGTGACATGATTTTGTATGTAGAATATCTTACAGATAAGCTATTAGACTTAAAGCATCTGGGTTCAAGGTCAATGTACAAAAATCAAAATTGCATTTCTATACACTAGAAATAAACAACTAGAATGTGACTTTTTTCATTGACACCAGTTATAATAGCATCAAGAATCACATACCTAGGAATAAATCTACTAAAAGATGTACAGAGTCTACACAGAAAATAGCAAATCACTGAAAGAAATTACAGAAGATTGAAATGAGTGAAAATATATACCATGAGCATTGATTAACAGACTCAATAGTGTAATTATGTCAGTTCCCTAGAGAGTCAGTAAAACTTCAGTCTTAAAATCCTAGGAGGTATTTTGTGTGTGAAGTTGACAAACTGATTTTAATATTTATATGGAAGTGCAAATGACACTCTGGAAGTCAAAAATGTATTAGACTTTAATAAGAGAAAGATGTATTTCCCAAGCCAATTACTAAAACTCATGACGCAAGGATAGAATAAAGAGTCCAGGAACACAAGCGTATACAATTATATGATATATGTATATGTACATATGCATATATATGCATATATACGAATATTCATAGCCCCAAAGTAGAAACCACCCAGATGTCCTTCAACAGGTGAATGGTTAAAAAAACTGTGATCCATCCATATCATGGAACACTACTCAGTGATAAAAAGGAATGAACTATTGATACACGAAACAGCTTGAATGAGTCTCAAATGAATTATGCTGAGTGAAAAAAAGCCAATCCCAAAAGGTTATGTACCATATGGTTCCATTTATATAATATTTTTGAAATGTCAAAATTACAGAAATGGAAAACAGATTAGTGGTTACCAAGGATCTAGGTATGACTACAAAAAGGCAACATGAGGGATACTTGGGGTGGTGGAGATATTCTGTCTTGACTGCATTAATGTCAGTATCCTGTTGCTGATACTCTACTGTGTGATGCAAGATGTTACCTTTGGGGGAAACTGGGTAAAACATGTATTGAATCTCAGTATTGTTTCTTATAATTGCATGTGAACCTACAGTTACCTCAAAATTAAAAAATTTAATTAAAAAATATTTGTGAACACCAAAACAAAACAAAAAACCCAAAGAACTGATGTACATTTCATTAAAAAGCTTCAACAAATGGCTAATAAGCATATTAAATAGTGTTCAACATAATTAGTCATCAAAGAACTGCGATTTTCAAACAGCAAAGAGATATCACTGCTTAGCCTCCAGAACAGAGGCGGGGGGGAATGACAGTGCCAAAGTGCTGACAAGATGAAAAACAACTGGAACTCTTACCCACTGCTGGTCATAGTATGAACTGATACAGACACTGGGAAATCTGCTTGAGGATCTAATCAGGCTGATGACTCACATAGTCTACGACCGAGCCATCCATTCCATCCCTAGATATATATGTGTATATATATATATATATATATATATATATATATATATATATACCCAGCAGAAGTGCACCCGTGTGTTTCCCAAAGGATGTGCACAAGAACAATCTCAGCAGTGCTGTTTGTCATTGACAAAACTTGGGGGACCCACAGATATCCATCAACAGTAGGTCACATGATTATACTGCGATACTTCCACGTAGTAGAATATTATGGGCAGTGAACACGAATAAAGTATTGTTACATATACTGATGAATCTTGTAGAAATAGTGTTGCACTAAAAAGCCAGAGGCAATGGACACAAAAGTGGATGAAATATAATTTCATACACATTAAGTTTTAAAACAGGTAAAATTAAACCATGGTGATAGATGTCAGAATGGTGGTTACTTTTGGCAGGGTAGTAACTAGAAGGAAACATAAGGAAGGCTTCTGTTGTCTGGTAACATTCCATGCTCAACAAGTGGAAATGCAATGGAATTAAATGTGGTAAGCACCAGGATAGGGGCGTTTATGGTGGGGACCTCAGGGAACCACTTACTCTGGCTGGAAGGAGAGCGGTGATGAGGAAAAGACAAGGTGGGAGAAATTCATGATGAGACACGAACAGTGATGGGGTCCTGGATACAAGCACAAGAGATAGAAGCACGGAAATGTCGAGGACTGTCTCATTCTCATTAAATTCTTGAAGGGGGCAAGGTGATGCTTAAATATGATTGTTTAATCCTAGTAAGAGAAGACCAGGGAGTCCTGTAATAATAGACAAGCAGTGTAAACAAGTACAATTATGGAAGATGAAATATTAGAAAAGGAGAAATCTCTTAGTGATAGAGTAATGCTAGGAAGTACAGTTTTCTGATTTGCTGCTACAACACGTCCTCAATTGTAAAGAACGTTGTTTTCGTACTGTAAAAGGAGAGCTCACAAAAGTCAGCATCCCTCATATTCCATGTTTGCTTCAGGACCACACACATTGATTTATGAGTGATTTATTTATCCACCTCTTCCAGTCTCTTTATAGTTATTAATGTCCCTCTTCAATGTATAATTTAAGAGGATGTGTAATTGACAACGTTGTGAGTTCAATTTTTTTTTTTAATGCCAATTAAAAGATGCCACACCAATGATTTCTCCAACCTCTTACTGAATTAATCCTCAAAACTGTCCTGTCTTGCTGAGATCAGTCTTACTGCTCCAGAAAGAGGCGAGCCAGCTGGGTAACAGGTGGAGCATGTTAGAAGCTGTGCTCACACGCAGGGACACACACGTTCCTGTGGGTGCCCACGCGGTACTGACAGCAGCCTAGCAGTTATGGCACATTTCAGTAGATGGACTCATCCTTGTGGCCCAGATTCGTGGTGGCAGAAACCCACTTTCTTCTTCATTTTGTGTAGAAAGCATCGTGTGTTCCTCTGCTTTCAGAGCAGCCCAGTACTGCAGGGTAATAGAAATGACATCCATGCCTAAAATGATTAACATTTGAAGCCAAATTCCTCCCGCTCAGAGAAGAGGAGGGAATTTAGACCATGTTCTCCAATTACTGGTGCTCAGTGCTATTTGCTTAACTTATAGGCAGAAAATACTCATTTCAGATGCAGCCAAAAAGGCCAGTCTACCCTGTTTATAACTGTGTTCTTTTCCCCTGTGAGTACTTGAAAAGGAAAACATTTTGATAAAACCTTTAGAAGGCTTTACCCGTAGCTCTCTAAAACCTGAAGGAAATGAGGGGTGGGCTTTTCCACCAATGAGAAGCCTCCGTTTGGGGCCCCACGCCCCAGAAGAGCAGGGCTGCCTGGGGGATGCCAAGTCCCATCCCACGAGACTCAGGGCATCCTCGGATGGGAGCCGCCAGCAGAACTGAAGTGGGGTTGAGCGTGTGCCATTAGCGTCTGCAAGTCTGTACTTGAACTGCCCTTTGTTCTGCGGGGTTTATTTCACCCATAATAGACCGTGTTGACTTCAAAGCAGCCCCTTTGCTTGTGGGGTGATAGGCTAGGAGAATAGAGCTCATTAACAGTCCTCCCTTTCAAATGGAAATTGTCCTGCCTTTATGGAGGGACACTGGAGAGCCCTTCGTAGAATTAGCACTGCCTTCTTCTTTTCTCTCCGTGACTCTTTGGGTGCTTGCTTGCTTCTGGACTGAGACAGGGAAAGCGGGAGAGGGAAATTAAAGGGATATTCACACCACTCTTCCCCTCACACAGGCTGAAAATGGGTTAACCAGAAATACTTAGAAACCACTCAGTCTCAAAGGATCGGGTCCCCCTATCACGGCCCCCCAAATGATAATGTAAGAAGACGACAGTCTTGTGTGTCAACCACTTGGCCAATTTGTGCCACAGCACAAATGTGCACACGCGCACAAGAGCGTACACACATGTGAGCACACGCACACACACAGCGCATGGCGTTGAAGGATGGCCACACCCTTTCAGTACTGAGACCTCCCCCTATGGTCTCTTATACTGTCCTTGGGTTGCTGTTTGTTGCCCAGGCTGCAAACAATGGTTGGAGATCCAAGCGCAGGATCCCAGGGGGCTTGAGGGAGGAGGAGCTTCCACCCAAGGGTAGGGCAGGTGATCCTGGAGATGATTTTGATTTGATGACAGGGTCAAACTGCAGCTCTAGGAGCAGCCTCTGGGGGCTCTTTTCCCCAGCACAACCATGCTGTGGTCGCCAGCCTTCCCGCGATCATGCAGGCCTCCTATCCCCACACCTCTCTCTCCCCAGGGACCCTGTCCCTACAGAGAAATCCCGCTGGAGGAGGTCTGCAGCCTCCAGGCTAGTAAGAAGGGAAGGACATCAGACACCGCTAAACCACCGGAGCTGGGAGGGGAAGATGGGCTTGCCAGAAAAGCATAATGGGAGCTGCGGAGAAATTTCAGGGACAGAGAAACGACATTAAATGCCTGAAGGGAAAAACCTGTGGCAAGCTTAGGGATGCATTGCTGCCGAGGCAGAACTTGGCAGGCCCGGGCCTTTCTCAATACGAGATATGTGTTAATGGATCCAAAATATTGAAAGCAAATATTGACTCTGACTCCTAAAAACCCTTTAATTATTTATTTTGAATAATTTGATACTCAAGTAAATTAATGCTAAAGCATTTCTCCGTTTGTGCCAAATCAGTGCCTCTCAGTGGGAGCTCAGTCCATCTTTGCAGGCAAGCGCCCACTCTCAGTAGGCAGTCCATTTCTGCAGAGTGCCATTAAGTTAATTTCAAAAAGAACCAGTAAAGGTATATGGAGCAGGCAGTAATAGCACGGAAAATATCCAAAATTACTAGGCCCAGCAGCAGAACGCGGATGCCATTTTCATGCACTAATAATTTGTAGTCTACGTATTGAAGGTAACTATAAACTGACTACTTTCTGTGCTAAAGCATTCAAGTAATTAAAAATACGCCATTTGTTGTCTACCTTTCAACATTTGGGAACAAGATGCCTTTTCTTTCTTTTCCTGGGTAAATGCATCTTGCAGGCTGTTACCCAAAGCGACGCTGAAGTCCCGTGTCATAAAGATGATTTCCGTGTCCTTGTTTTCCTTCAGGAATGTAAGGTGGATTTGCCCACCAGGCGAGCGGGTGAGCTGGGGATGCTCTGGAGAGGCTCCCTGGAAATCGACTTCATTTTAGATGAGTTACTATGTTAGGAATTTGTTCATAGGGACGATTCTGGATGAACTACATGAAATGAAGCATCTGACAACAGAAGGACCCCATCAAAACCCATCATACGCTTCTGTTTGAGGTGGGCGGGGGGAGGACGGAATTTAAAAGACATGGGCAGGAAAGAAAAATGTCAGACGACATGTTTTAACTTCCAAGACCAGGTGAAAAGAAAACGAAGTATTTTAAATTTGTATGAACCTCGTGTGTTAGAGCATTTCCCGCTGCCTCGTGGATTTCCTGGAGGAATTCTCTCTTTCAGTTCCATCTCATCCCCAACAGCCACTGCTTAGGCTGTTTTCATACACTACCCATTTTTATAAGTCCCTATAGAAAAGGGATCAATTTAACCAAGGAAGGTTTAAAAAAAGCAATCTTTTTACTATTCATGAAGGATATCAATATTATTGCAACCAGACTGAGCCAGAGCCATTGTTCCTTTCCAACTCCTAGAGAAGGTGTAATTCTGACAGTAAAAAGCCATTCAACTATTCATTGGGTGTAAGCTACAACCACACAATTAGTCAAGTAATCGCTCCAAAGGACAGCAGCTTTGATCTTCAGAATGAAGAATGTGAAAATGACAAAGAAGCAGAGTTCCGCACTGGATTTTCCGTATGACCTGGATTTACCTTAATTCAAAGATGCTGGTTAGTCCTGTAAGTGTTGAGTTCATACCAGGTGGCATGGCGTCAGGGGGACTATAGCTTCCAGACTCACAAAGTGGTGGGTCTGTTTAAGGCTCTCTCTGAAATTATCAGGTGGATTTGGAAATTCTCTGGGTAATTTACCCAAGAGAGCTCCATTGCCTCTTGAGGTTTCGACAGTCCCTGGAGAAGACCTGTCTCGGCATTTTAAAGGAGGCAGCACAGAGGCCTTGAAACCAAGGAGTGGGAGGTTCAAAGGTGGGTTCCCAGCCCCACCTGTGTCCTCCAGACCAGATGGGCCTCCCTACGGCCACTTCTGATGTGTCACCCTTGCTGGCTTTTCTCTTAGTCCGGCCCACCTCACTTCCTTCTGGTCAATTACAGAGTGGTCCTCCGCCTACCCAGAGCCAAAACCTCAACACAAGCACACCAGGGGATGTTTCAGCCACTGTAGTGGGTGTTTTCTGAGGCTCCTTTGGCATTTCGTGCCCTCTGGCTCTCCCTGATGAATCAGGCTACGTAATGATATCACTCATATGTATCACAGTCTGTAGTTTGGAACGTGCTTGGGCTGTATTCCCAGGTGTACCCTCTGCAGGCCCCTGGGAAGCCCATAGAACTGTCTGCTCTATAAATGAGGAAACCCTGGAGACATCCCCAGGTCCTGAAGCCAGAGAAACTCAGGAGTCAGCCGAAGACTCGTCCAGAGGCTCTCCAAACTCAACACACTAACCCTGGCCCCCACAGAGCTGGAGACGATGAGACAGAAGTGGATGAGTCAGAGGCTGGAGGAAGGGTCCCCTCCCTCCCTCCCCTGGTGGCAGAGGTGGGCGGCCACACCAGGATTTGAGTTCAAAGGCCTTGAAAGACCCCCTTGTCAAAATCTCTTCTTCAGTCAAGGCCTGATGCAGAACAAGAAATTCCCACCTTTCCGTTCCCTACCCTAGGCTAAAGGAGCATGTCTGGAAAGTGTTACATGGGAGGGGAAGCCCATTAACTAAGGATCCCCCATTAGCCCACATTTCCAAATTTGCACTCAGCAGGACTCAAAAGGAATGGCATTTAGTACTGGGACATCTGGATCAGAGAGACGGAAGGGAGGGAGGAGCCGGGAGCAGTCAGGGTGAGAAATAGGACAGAGGGAAGCTTCCCTAGGAATTGGAAAACCCTGAGCAGGTGCTAAGTGCCTGGACTGGATGGAAGATGAAGGACAGAGAGAGAGATGGGCAAAAGGAGATGTGCACACAGCTGCCAGAGGCTGATAGGACCAAGGAGGCTCCTTCCCCAGCGTTTTTTAAGGACGCATCACGGACATGCCAAGACAATAGGCGCCACCTTGGCCTGGCATGTGCTGCAGGAGCTGCCAGCAGAGCGCAGTGATGGTGGCCTTCAGTGGTGAGCTTGTGAGCACCACCATCTCTCCTGCCTTGGAACATGGCACCACCGTCGGAAGCCAGACCTGGGTGCCACCTGGGCCATGAGATAAATTGCTCGGGTGTGTCTTCTCCTCTCTCCCCAGTGCAAAGGACATCCCACACGGGGCAAGGAAAGATAGTGAAAACTCCTTTATAAAACCTTCTGGTGCCATTCCACTGAGGGTGACCCCCAAGCCATTCCTGAAGGATGTTTGCTGAGGACCTTTCAAGCAGCAACAATGGAGACCAACTTACCAGATGTGGAAATTGGGCTGAGAAACAAGCCCTCCCCTTTCCCAGGCATCTGACCCACGAGATGCAGGGGCTCAGAGTCCTCAGGGGGCAGCAGGGTTGGGTTTCAGTCTGAGTTGTTGGCTTTCTGAGGACCCACCTTATGGACTCTCAGGTAAAACTTGCAAAATATTCCTTGCAGACTAAGTGAGGACCCCTGGATCAAACCCAAACTCGGAAGTCAGGAAATCCACTTGCAAATAAAATGAGGTTCTGAGACACACTGCACATGTGTAGCGTGTGAACTCAGAGCTTGGAAACTAAAGCTGAATTGTGCAGATTCCCATCCAGTGGAACTCCAAGAAACACGTGCCAGGGTTCATGACATATGATAGTTTGTAACTTCATTTTCTATAATACATTTCACACAAATTATACCCCGCCTTGCTTTGCGGAGTTAAATACCCTATGAGAATTCACCCAGAGTTAACATATGAGAATATTCTGGTCCCATAATATATGAAGTCAATCCTTGGTTTCTTATGGAATTTAACACACACACACACACACACACACACACACACACAGTGGAGAGGGTAGATTTTCTTTTATTCAATGCTTTTACTGCATAAAGACAGGTCGTGGTATTTTATTTAATACAACAATTTTCAAACATTTTGACCTGCTTTCTCAAATGGCACCAAAAATACCCTACATGGTAGGAAATTAGTGTAAGCAGAGGCAGGTAGAATATGTCCTGCTGAAAGGATGGATTTGGGGCCAAACGATGGAGAGATTAAGGATACAGGCAGCAGCTCCTCTCCCCCCATAGGGATGCCCTGTAGGCAGTGCAGAAAATGTAGTAACTACAACTAAAATTGGATTTAATCATTGCTACTAATAAAGCGCCAAGGATATATGGCAAAATTTACTATGCTGTCGGCAAAACGAATTGCTTAAGGCACGTTAGCGGCGCATTGGACAACACATACGCGGTAAGTAAATTATGATTATAATAAGCATAGAGTAAATATTGAGTGGGCATTAGCACAATAACTCTTTTCAAAAATCTTTTAAAGATTCCTCCCCCCGTGAATCTGCTTATCGTCTTCTACAATAGTTATCAAATTCAAGAAGCATATTTCTGATTCTATAAACTGTTTTTGATTGGTCTTTTTGACTTTTTTTCAATCGGTAAATGAAAGAATGATGTCATATGACAGCATTAAATACTATTAAACAGACCATAACTAACATTCGCTGTATAAATTATACATAAGCTGACACTTTTATGCACTTTGTGAAGAATTGCTTCATGGGTTATGCAATCTTTTCCAAAACAGGCTCCACGGAATAACACGACTGGTTATGTTTCATGGCTACAAATCGGTAACTGAATTAGCATTCATTTATTAAGTTTTCACAGGGGCCACTTCTCATTCAAATACTTGTAGATTATAATTTATTTTTATCTGAGACATAATTTTTCACGTGGCATTTTTGCCAAAATCAATACAACCGGAGCCAAGCCCTGTTCCCTGTTCATACCCTCCTCTCCTTGGCTACTTACACACATGTGTCTTTTCTAGCTGGGAAGATCAATAAATGAGTCTGCCTCATGGTCATAATCTTTGCCAAAATGCTGAGCTGAATATTATTTTTTACCAGTTCAGCCCATCACACGCAGGACTCTATTCACACACTTTTTAAACAGCTTTTGTATTCTTAAACAAGGAGTCCGGGTTTTTGCTAGATGGCAGAAAGCCTGCATATTTCACTTCTGAAACACACGGGAAGCCCAGGCCAAGAATGACGATGACAGCAACGGTTTCGAGATTGCCCAGATTAGCATAGAGAACACGCAGGAGCTTGGGTACCACCCCTCTGGATGTAGTCGGTCCATGTCAGGTTCCCCAGGGACATGTGGACACTTGGACTCTGTTCCAAACACACACAGATAAAATATTTTCTTCCAGTCACAGGCAACATGCACAGCGGGTAAGGTCCAGCAGGAAAACACGGGCGGGTTCATGGGACGAGAAAGCCTCTGGACCACCAATTTGCTGCTCTGCATCACCAGAGCAAATGTTTACAAATGACACGTACAGTCACGGACACCTGAAAACAGGGATCTCCTGTGAATTTCAACCTTCTGGATAATCCTGGTGAGTGGGAAGGGCTTTAGATTCTAATCATTTATTTTATATGGTGAAAATGCATTATTCCCTTTAATATTCAATGGTTTCCTTTCAAGTTTCTAAAATCTAGACAACACCATGTATACAGCCAAATATGTACCAGAAGATATAAATTTTCCTAATGCATATAAAGTGCACAATGCATAAGACCTCAACAAATCTATTATTGTTATCGGCATTATTGAGTTTTAATTGATACATCTGTCATGCCTCAAGTTCAAATCCTGGGTAATGTTGACCCTGGTTCGACAGATTTGCGTCTACCTCTAAATTTGTGAGAATACACTGCAACCACCCCTGTGCCGTTTTAGTCCACTTCTCTGTACATTTCATACTTAGTCAAACTGCTCTAAGCAAATTCTGACACCAGTGAGGATTTTACTTTCACTGAGACATTTTGCATTTGTATATAATTGAAGAAAATCCTCCTTGCTTACTTAGGAGTTACTGTGGCTACTCAGCCCACACCCAATGTGACAATCAGAGCTCGATGAACCCAGAATTACCACCCAATTCCAACCCAGAATTACCACCCACCCATGGTCCATTATGGACCATGCTTTGTCCATAAAGCAGTTTGGACAAAGCAACACGTGTTTCCTGAGGGAGACTCAAAGCAGACACTGGCTGGGGGGTTGGGGAGGGTGCTGGGAGCCTGACAGATGCCACAAAACTGGGGTCAGAGTCCAGGCAGAATACTGGGGATACATTTGTCATGGCTGGTCAATGAGAATTTCAAAAGAGGAGAGTAGATTGTACGCAAAAGGTGTAAGAGACGTATTTCCATCTCAGGAAAATGTGTATATAGAGAGATGCACACATACAGGAGTTATACATATATATATGAATGTATGTATGTATCAGATAAAATTATGGCTTTTTATTCCCACTGCAGCCACGAAGGAGGGTTTGCAACCTGTCGATACAGTTCTCTGTGCTCTGGCCTTTCCCACCTGAGCTGTGGCCGAACCTGACAGGTTCCTCTAACTTCCCCACTGGAAGTGACCCAGAAACACCCCAGAAGCCACCAGTGGGGTTTCAATAGGATTTCAGTGTCAGGATGAGGAAGACACAAGTGGCAAACAAGTAGAGTATGGACTGAATGTTTGTGTCCTGCCCAAGTTCAGATGTCAAAGCTCTACACCCAATGTGACTGTATTTGGAGATTGGACCTTTAAAGAAGTAATTAAAGTCACATGAGGTCATATGGGTGGGGCCCTGATCTGATAGGACCAGTGCCCTTAAAAGACAAGGAAAAGACTGCAGAGCACTCTGTCCTCTGTGTGAAGACACAGCAAGAAGGAGGCTGTCTACAAGCCAAGGGGAGAGCCCTCACCAGAAACCAAACACTGGCAGAACCTGACCTCTGGCTTCCAGCCTCCATAACTGTGGGAAACTAAACCTCTGTTGTTTATGCCTGTGGGTGTTTAGTTGTGGCATATGGATCAGACTGGCACAAGGAGTGAATACACCCAAGGCCCAAGTGTGGCCGTGAAGTGCCTCAGTAATGCTAGAAATGTGAAATGACTCCAGGTTAAAACTCCTATGAAAAAAACTGGCTACAGAAATGATCACATTTCAGTTTTATACTTGGGATCGTAAAGCATACCATTGGCATATTATCTCTTTTTATGTCGAGGTTCTGGACATTCCATGTGAACAAGGAATTATAAAAAAGGGAACGTTTGCACTCGGTGGTCCTGTCTGTGATCCTTCATTTACCATCTTTGCTGATGACTCAAATCTATACCTTGGCCTAAAACTCTCTTTTGAGCTCCAGACAGGCATCTAATCACAGCCAATTCTCCTGAGCAGGAATGCATGCCAGGCGGGTTCTAGATGCATCACGTGAGCTGGCTCCTATAACCTTGACACAAGCTGGGAGGAAGGTCAAGTCTAGGCCCACAGACACTGGTGTTGGTGGTCTGTCTCCAGAGCCCACACTGTTATCAGCATGATCAGCTAAACACCTGCCATCTCTCCAGTATCCCACAGGTACTTCAAAATCAACATGTACCAAAATTTAACTCTACCCCTTACTCCAAATCTGGCCCACCCACTGCGCTCCCTGCCTTGGAGAATGGAACCTCCATAGACCTGTCCATTTCTGATGGTTCACCTGGATGCTACAATTCAGGACTCACCTGTCATTCACCCCACTCCCCTCCTCTGCTTCCCCACAGGGAAACAAAGGAAGCCCCGGGATGTGCCCGCCAGGATTTAATCATTAACACAGGAGATCTTACCAGAGAAGGATGAGATCCCCTCCAGGGGTGGCAGCAAAGGTAGGTTAGCTTTCACGTAACCCCCTGCTTGAAACACTTCAATGGACCCCTGATCAGCACGGCTCCCCCAGCATCTACACCTCCTCTGCTGCCCTCCTGAACACCAAGACTCAATCACATCCTGAAGCCTTGGTTGCAGCACTCTGCTTGGTCATCTGGTTTTGGTGCCCATTGCCCCCTCTTTCTGCACTGTCTCCATGCTTCCTCGACTCTCCTACTCTCCTCTGGGACCTCGTTTGGATGGCGCCTCCTCTGGACAGATTCCCTTAACCAAATGATTCATCCCACCCTAAAACCCAGCAATGTCTGACACCCCACCTCCCCCATGAGTTTTCCACATCTGTACAAAACTCAGCCTCTATTTTCTGGTATTCTTTTAAGAAAGTGACTCATTTTTTTCACTCAGATTTACTCTGAAAATAAAAATCCTTTACATCATTATGATGAACGGGCAATCCAAATCACCTTTTAAAATAAATCGCTAACTGCAAACGAAAGTGAATCAATGTTCTTAAAATTACAGCGAGATGTTGTTAAGACCTATCTTCAGGGGTAAGGAGATTATAGCCTTTCTTTTTGTCATTATCAGAAGGATCCAAAGACAATGGGCACAGAGGTAACTTTCTAACTATGTAATTCAATGCCACTTAATGCCACACTGTGCTATCATAAAGGCTGCTCACCTGAGGGCAGAGGTGCCACCCACCTGCTGGGAAACTTGGCCCTGAGGGTCTTGTCTGTGTCTCATCCATCTCCCTCTAGCCTCTAGTCTCCTGGGAGTTAAAACCAGTCCCACCCCACCTAGCACAACACTGGTATTTTTGCATGTGCTGAATAAATACTTGTGGACTAAATGAATGTATGAAAGGCTGAGAAACACAAAATTCTGTGGCTAATCAGAAAGTAAATGTGTCCCATTATAAGTGTTTGGCAGGAGGGGAATCTGAACCACAAAAACATGTTGAGATTAACTGACGGATTTTCAAACAGGACCTGGACAGCTCCTGGATGGGACCTCCCATTGAGCAGGGACCCACTGCATCTAGGACCAGATTTGTGTGATAAAGGACCTTACACCCTACTTGTGTCTTTCTCCATCCACTCCTGTCTAAGAACAAGGAGAGGAACAGCCGATAACCTTACTTTTATATTTAACTGCCAAGCAAGTCCAAAATGAAATCGCTATCTTCCCAGGCAGGCACACCAGCCTGCGTTTGAAGCCATAAGATCATCACCGGGGCACCAGGGCAGAATGGGCTGGAATCTTTGCAGAGAAAACCAGGTCTGTGGCAGGCATTGGCAGAATGCCAAGGCAGTGAAGGATTTGTGCTAAAACCTCTCTTCTCATCCACTTCAGCAGAGCACTCAGGCACTCAGCACAAAGCCTGCCTTTCAGAAGTGTGTGTGTGTGTGTGTGTGTGTGTGTGTGTGTGTGTGTGTGTGTG
>NW_021703781.1:78863246-78889604 GCF_005190385.1 Monodon monoceros
GTGTGTGTGTGTGTGTGTGTGTGTGTGTGTGTGTGTGTGTGTGTGTGAACATGTGGTGGGGAGGGGAGGGAGGCATTCTGTGCAGGGAAAACTTACCTTCTAATCGCACCGAGAGTCTCACGTGCCTTGGTCTTCATGAGTTAGGATGTCCATAGACATTCAGAACCTGGGCCTTGTCACACATGGAGGGCGCCTGTGTGTTCTGTCATCACCTCTTCCTGTCCCATTTGGCAGAGAAGTGTTTGCTGCTCGGAGGCGTTGCGATTGCCTGGGTTAAGGATGCCAGCTACCTGTGCAGGTGGTGGACCACCTAGGACTGACCTTTCGAGTCAAATGATGACAACTTTGTCTGCGTATTGATCCTTTGCAGGAAACAAATGGCATTCTGGAAGGCATTTGACTCTGTAGATGCTTTTGGTTAAAAACAAAACAAAACCAAAAAGAGCACACATGGTTTTTAGCATTGTGGGATGGGAACCAAGAGACTTGAGTTCAATACTCAACTCTTCTTCTTCACCACTGGATGACTCTGAGCTTCTTGAATTTACCATTTCTTCATCTATATGGGAAAGGTGAACTGTTGAACTTGAAGGTTTGTGCAAACTCCTAAATTCTATTTCCAGGCTTCCTAGGAAACCCTAGGAAAGATGTGCAGGTGGGTGAAGACCACCTACAGAACCTGGGTTGCTTGTAGGTACACAAGAGGATCACCTGATGGGAAACAAAAGTACCCACACTCTAACTTTTGCCTGGGAGTTTATTTCTTTGCTTGTCCTTACAGAAGTGACTCTTCAGCCATGTTGGAAATGGAGCATTCGATTCAGGAAATATTTATTGTGTTCCTACTGCTTCACCACTCTTCTAGGGGCTTGTCCATCCATGAACAAAATGAAGATGCTTCTCTTGGTGGAGAACCATAAAATTAACAATAAACATAAGCAGTACCTCACATAGTGAAGTAGCTGGTCAGTGATATGGGAAAATGTAGAAAAAAATGGAGCAGAGTGAAGCAGATTGGCAACCAGGGTGCTGTGGAGGGCTGCCTGGTACACAGACCACCAGCATAGGTGTCATGAGAATGAGACTTTTAGTCAAAGATGTGATGGAACATTATTCTGGATATTTCTGTGAGAGGATTTTTTTTGGCAGGGGGATGAGATTAACATTGAACTCTATGGACTTTGAGTAAAGCAGATTGCCCTCTGTCATGTTGGTGGGCTTCACCCAATCAGTTGAAGGCTGACCTCTAGAACAAAAGACTGACCTCTCCTGAACAAGAGGAAATTCTGCAGCACCTGCTCTCCTGGGCCTCCAGCCTGCCAGACCGGCCTGCAGAATTTGGGACTTGCCAGCCTTCATAATCATGCGAGCCAGCTCCTTACAATGGATCTCTTCCTAAATATACATACATCCTACTCTTCTGTTTCCTGGACAACCCTGCCTATCACACCATGCAGAGAGGCAGGACCATGGGCATCCGGTAGGCCATTGGGAAGACCTCACTCACTTAGAGGCAAAACCCACAGAGCTCCAAGGCCTGGTGGATGTTTTCACAGAGGAACCACTGTGTGCAGGGGGTTGGCCTTGAGCACATTTTCCCTTCCCACTAAAGTGGGGCTCCTCAGTGCAAGAAACCAAGCAACTCCTCCAAGGAAGAGGAGTGGGAAATGAAGGCCCCGTATTTCATGACCTTTGACTGAGAACTAGACCTACCTTCATAATTTATAAATAACACGGAATTATCTTCTTCCCCTCACACCATGCTGTATCCAGACAACATCAGGTTGTATCGAAGAATGTTTGTCAGTGGAGTGTGGGGGCCCTGAAAGGTAGGCTGCTCAGAGCACTTCTCAGACACAAGCCCTGTCCTTGGACAGGCAGTGCGACGCTCTGAGAAGAGCGGTAGGCTCTGCATCGCCAGCCCCGCTGCCCCCATCTGTCACCGTGAATCCTCCACTTCCCAGGTCCGCTTGACACCTCTTG
This sequence comes from Monodon monoceros, assembly GCF_005190385.1. NCBI lineage: Eukaryota > Metazoa > Chordata > Mammalia > Artiodactyla > Monodontidae > Monodon > Monodon monoceros. The sequence continues at coordinate 78,865,230 of NW_021703781.1, forward strand.
CATGAATCCCTCCACACGCTCGGGCGGTGTAACCAGTGGCCCTTCCTACCCCTGGACATCAGGATGCATCTCCCGTCCACCCTGGATCTTCCTCACCAGGTCTTTCAAGAACCGAGCCCAGCAAATGCTTCCCCAAGGAAGGGAGGAAGGTCCTTGCGCTGCGAATGTGAATTCCTCCAGACTTACCAGGAAAGAGTAGGCATCTCCCAAGCCGCGCTCAAGGACAGCGCTGCCCCATCTTCTTTCCAGGTGACCCCAGCTGTAGACAGCAGCCTACCGGGAAGGCTGGGGTCAGAGAAGGGATCTGCATAACTCCCTCTGCCATCCGGGTCCTCCAGGGCATGAATCTGGACACCTGCTTCCTCATCTGAGACCCTCACCCTCCTGCCAGGGGGCAATTCTCTTGTGAGCACTGGGGCTTCTGACACTAAGTCAAATCTCCCATCTCCACGAGGGCCACAGGTGATGCAAACTGACTAAGTTTTCCCTTGACTAAAGTCAGTTATTGCTCAGCATTGGCTTTTGGGGGTTTTTGCAATTATTTCGGCTTCAAGGAATCTGATGTACTAAACTGATTTAGAAAACAAATGCTGTCACCCACTCTCTCCTCCCTTCCTGACTTCACTGATACTCAGTCTCCCATCGAATAAGCATTGATCCGCTAACCACGTTACAGAGCGCGATAGGAACCTAGAGTTATGGGAAATAAAATAGGAGAATGTTTCTCTAATGAAGAGAGGATGTCTCAAGATGAAAACACTGTTCTTCTGTCTGCATAAAATAAAACACCTTCACGACACACAAGAAATCGTATAAGATGTCTGCTGCGGTCTCTCGTTTTGGTTTTCCAAGCCCGGGCAGAGTTATGTGGTGCCTCATGTGACAGGGAATTCACAACTTTCAAAATTTTTTAATATGAATTTTAAGTAAAGGAACAAGCAGAGGGTCAGGAATGTTCATATTAAAGTTTGTTATTTGTTTTCCTTTTAACTTCTTAAGTCTGAAAATATCCTATCAGTTGAACCACAGAGAGATTTTTATCTCTCATTCACATGAAATAACAGACCACAGCTTTCAGATTAAAATAACAAAAACACTTAAGTAACTCTCGATGTTGTTAAATACAAGATAAATATTTGAGTGTTTTTTTGCCAACATTTTTTGCATATTTGTGGAAACATCGAGGGAAAACTATATCCTGTGAGGGAGAAAAATAAGATGGAGGGAGGGGAGCTTTAACTGAGAGTCCCTTTTACTAAATTAGTCCTTATTGCTGTTCCCATGGATAAGCCACAGCATCTTGAGGAGCAGATAATCCTGGGACTTGGTGACACTCTTTGGCACTTCCTGCAACTGCCCATGAATAGAAAGAGGGGAAATTCCTTGGTTAAGGTTTACCTCAGCGCACACAAACTCATCTCTGGTAAACAAACAAACTTTTGAGACCTTCAGGGAAAGGATTCTTTGGTTCCCTCGTGGGTTCGTGGCGCAGCCAGCATCCCACCATAGAAGCAAAGCAGCTCCCCCCATCAGCCTCCTCCAAGGCCTGGGGCATCTGCAGTTGACTTGAGAAAGAGGGCCGGGCTGTCGAGACGTCCCAACGTGAACTACAGCCTCAGAGCGACGGCCATGACCAGCCAGCCACGGGGCAGAGCCAATCTGAACCTTCCCCCCGCCATTCCAATTCTCACCTCGGGCACGTGGCATAATTCTGCCAGTAGGGATACTCTTTCTGGTTTGTATGCCTCTATCAATGGAAAATTCTATAACACACGTAGTTTTCAGAATACGTCACTATCTAGAGAGATCTCTGGATCCCAGTCAACCAACATAGGGCCTTGCACTGTAGGTTCCCAATACATATCAGCAGAGTGAATAAAGGTCTGGTGAGATTTGCCTCTTGAGATACATAAGCACAGGCAATGTAGAGTTAATAGCAAATCATTTATGGATTTGTTCACCATGTCTTATTTAGAAGGACAGAAATTTGAAGTTCTTTTTAAATTAATAATTGCTTCTCCCCCCCAAAAAAAGATTTAAGTTGGGTAATAATCATTAATTTACCAAGAATAAAAAGATTTACCAAGAATAAAAAGATTCACCAAGGTTATAATTAGGAATAGGGAAAATGTCAGCCCCATTATGGATTTTAATTTTGATGACGAAAACACTGACTTCTGTAAGTTGAGTAAGTTCCAGTAATAAATGAATGGGTTGAGCTTTTCATAGGTTCACTAATATTCTAATAATAAACAGTGTTAAGGGAAAAATATCAACTTTTGGAAGCTAACGAGGTAACACTTTCAGCTAACTGAAAAGAAAGTGTATGTCTCAAAAGTACTTTGGTGACTTTTAAAGAAGTAATACATCTACTCAAGGACCAGGATTAGAACTGAGGAATGACGAAGGTGATGGAGTGAATAAGACCAATTAAATGCCGGGCAAGAGGGAAACACCATTGTACCAGAGGAGTGCTTTGAGAGTTCACATTTGCTTTCAGTCGTTTCAACTTTGCCAAGTCTGACACTGGTGTGATACCCAACTGGTCATCTGACATGAGGGAGGTTAGTTATTTGTGGTGACAAAATGAAAGCTGTCTTAATCTTGCAGACCTAGTCAAATTATGAAACAGGAACCACTAGATTCTCTAGGGGGCTAATTAGAAAACCTCCTGGCGAGGAGACATTGCAAGCTCACTTGTCAATCTGACTGTCGGCTTCCCAGAGTACATGTGCCATTGGACGAACACATAGCAGTGGCTGCATCTTTATCAAGATATGGGGATGTGAATTGGACGTGGCTATGGATATGGATGTGGTAGATGTGGATGGGGACATGGATGTGGATAGAGATGTGGACAGGATTACCCATGTGATGGGGAAGTGTTGGAAATGTGGAGAGAGAAATGGACCTGGATGAGGATGGGGATGGAGAGATGGATGGAGATGAGGATGAAGATATAGACGTGGCTATGGATATAGATATGGATGGGAATGGGGACAGGGATACAGATAAGGATATGCCTGTGGATACAGATATGGGATGTGGATTAGAATGGGATAATGCCACTTGGAGTCAATGCCTTACCTCCAAACACAGGGGCCGCAAAATCTTAACCCCTCCCCTTTTGGGGATTCTTTTGACTAATCTACCTTCTCTGTCTTACCTTGGGCATTTGTAATTTCTGGGGGTTACTGATTCATTGTATGGAAATTGAGCTTCATTCAGAAATGTTGTGAATTGCTGTAGTTTAACCCCCTTTCTTCTCACCACCCAGACCTAGCTTTTCTAAGTCCTGAGAAGCCTTTGACCAATCGTTAGTGTGCCCTCATGTAGTGTCTATATCTTCAGGAAGCCTGCATACTAAAATATGACAAGACAGACTAATGGCATCAAAGAAATTGTGGAGTTGGAAAGTTAGAAATGTTGACCATATCCTTAGCTAGCTAGTATGAGCGTTCTCTACCTTTGGGGGAAAATGTTAAGATAAAAACAAATCTTCAAGAAAATATAAATCACATTATAATTTCTGCCCTTTAAATGTCTACTAGAGCTAGGCTTTTTTTAAAATACCCACAGCTTGAAGTTTACTTGTTTCAGACAATAATCTCTACTGACTTTAGTAAAATACCCCTAACTAGTTAAGGCACAGCTGGCCAGTCTCCTCCTCTCATGGTGCTGGATTCGGCCAACAAGTCAATTATTTATTCAGCAGATGTTTTGACTCTATGGGCCAAGGAGAACTTTATAGCCAGTATGCTGTACAAGCCACACACCCACACTCACTCACTTACACTCCTGATTGCACTCTCACTGGGAAATTATCTCAAGATTGTGTAAAATTTATAGACAAGTATCCCAAGCTCACTTTGCAAGAGTCAGAATGGCATTCTTCTGAGATCTTCTGGGATTCTCTTGTGGCTCTCTTGGGAGCCCCGTGGTAATTACACACCACAATTACCATGTGTATCTTCACTGTGGTATGGCTAGAATCAAAATTCCTCCTCTATGCCTGTCAGAGCGAAGAGCCGAGCATCTCTCTGAAGATCGGTATGTAGCTGGTAACCTCAAAGTTCTGAATTTCTTCCACATGACAGTACGAGCCTCTTCCTTTTTATTGAAAGCCCACATGACAGATTTGGTTAAGAGAACGGAGCTCTTCAAAAGAAGTGTCTCTGTTTTGTCACTGTGCCAAAATCTTATGTTAAAGATTCTTCTCATAGAATTTCCCATTATTAATATTATCCTTGTACAGAATATTCAAGGGTCACATAAGAGAGGTTGGTCTTCAAAAACATTCCATATCCTACAGGAATAATTGCTCTATTCTCTTAGGAGGCCCTGCCTGTTTGGGGCCTGGATGACAGATTTCAAGAGGAGAATTTGGGTCTGTCAATTTGGGGGAAGCATCATTTCAGAAGGGAGCTGGGCTACGAGAAAGGACCAGGCTCCTCCAACCTGACAGAAGCACTGGCCAGTGTGTTGATTCCAAGAGTGGCTGTGACCACCTACGTCCCTCTGCCCAACCCTGATGTGTCAGTCAGGGTTCTCCAGAGAAACAGAACTAATAGGAAAGGTGTGTGTGTGTGTGTGTGTGTGTGTGTGTGTGTGTGTGTGTATAAAAAGATTTCTTTCTAGAAACTGGCTCATGCATTGATGGGATCTGGAAAGTCTGATGTCCATGGGCTGGGCTGGTAGGTCATCTGGTCACCCAGGCAAAATTTCAATGGCATCATCTTGAGGTAGAATTTCTTCTTCTCTGGGAAACTTAAGGTTTTTGCTCTTAAAGCTTTCAAAGGATTGGATGAGGTCCACCCACATTTTTCAGTATAATCTTCTTTACTTAAGTCAATGGGTCATCTACAAAATACCTTCACAGCAACACCTAGACTATTATTTGACCAGGTAACTGGGCACCGTAGCCTGGCCGAGTAGACACATAAAGTTTAACCATCAGGCCCTGACAAGGCTCCAGGTTCCCAGATACTGGCATTACTCTTCCCATCACGTCTCACTTCATACCCTCGGGATGAGCCCCTGAGCCTCCCTCGGTAGCCCATTGGGCACTTTGTCCTTATATTTTTCCCGTGTGGCCTTGGTGAGACCTCGCCCATCTTCTGCCCTTGGATTCCCCACAGAGGTCATGGGCTACCCTCTCCCCGCATCACTACAGGTCATCCCTCTGGGCTGGGGCAGGCTGGTGGGACGAGGGGTCCACCATCTCTACCCCTCCACATCCTGTCCATCACACAGCCACCCCTCTCTACCCCTCCTCCCGTCATGTGAGACAGTGTGTAGGCTCCCCTAGGGTGACTCCCATTAGCAGGACTGCCTCAGAAACCAGCACAGGCCAGCAGGGTGGGCTGGAGGAGGCTACAGCAGAGCAGAGGCCCAGGAAATGGGGAGGACTTCCAGGAGGGAGCCGCTGGAAGAGTGAGGAGGATTGCTGGTTTCTCTGGAAGATTCTGCACATGTGCAGAGGCTTCTCAAGGAGCTCAGAGCTTACCTGGTCCACACATCTTGAGGGGGTCTGGGTTTCACCCACCCACAGGGGACACTTAACACCTTCCACCTGGTGAAGGAATTTTCTTCATTCACAAAGGATTTCCCACACGTGAAGTGCAATTGCATTCTTTCAGGATCCTTGTCTAATTTGTAGAAACATTGGTTTATTATTTAACCTATTTGTGTAGTACAAGGGGTGCCCTTCCCTTCCAAATCTCAGCATGGTATGGCGATCTGTTTAAATTGAAAAGAGGGAGGGAGTAAGACCATGCTTAGTTTAAGAAGATATAAAAGGCAGGGTAATAAATGATTACCATGTGTTAGCAGCCAAACCTGAAGCAGCAAAGTTTATGATAATAATCAAAGCAACTGGGAAAGCTGCACAGTCATCTCGTTGACTTGCACGTTATGTATCAGGAGGCCATACAGGGAAATCATGAAAAGCCAATTAGAGAGGGACTTTTGTTTTCAAATTATTGCTGGGCACTGAAAGAGCTTTTAAACTGTTATAGTGATTCTGCAGCCCTGGAGCTGAGATGCTTTGGCGCATCTTCCAGGGAGGCCCAGGGGTGGGCTGGCAGAAGGAAGAGCGTCCCCCACTCGGGGGGGAGGGGGGCAGGGACAAGGCTGAGCTGACTCCCGCCCACTCTGGAGGGTTTTTGGAAAAAACGTCAGGCCAGTGTCCTCTGCCAGGACATATTTGGGAGCAGCGGTGTTTAGAAGCATTTCCTAGTGTCCTGGGAAACAGGATTGGACCTGTTCCTCCAGTCAGGAAAGACATGCATCCATGAGAATCTGGAAGGAAAGGATGCAGAGAAAGGAGGTGAGGGCCTGGAAGGCAAACAGGCAGGAGGCGGCTCTGCCCGATGTCCGGAGAAGGAGGGGTGCGAAAGAGCAGGAGACAGAGGCTGGCCTAGTTGGCACACTGTCCCGCAAGACCGGAACTGAGACATCACGGGAACTCCAGAATGCCGTATCATCCACAATCACTTCTGTTTGGCTGTGGAACCATCCTGGAATTCCCAGCAGCAGGCTCCCTTCTGCATTCTACATTTTGGTTCATAATGAATTGAACATTTCTCAAGAAGATGCCAGTGGTCAGCCCCAGCAGCAGCCCTGGGCCCACTGGCTGGCCAGGCCCTGTCCCTGAGCTGAAGCTCCCGAGATGTGGCCCTCAGATGAAAAGGGCAGCCCCGACCCTGCACAGTGCAGGAACTGCTCCAGACGCCATTCACCCACTCACTGTGCTGAGGGAACAGCCCCTGGCGTGGGCCCGTGTCATGTTCCTGTGAAAGCTGAGGATCCAGGACGCAGAGGGGCTCTGTACCCAAATCCACGGCTATCATCTGACCAGGCCAGTGGCGGCTGGCAGCGCTCACCCTTCACAGGCTCCAAGATTCCCACCCACTGCCCCCTTCCTGCGTGTGCAATCTTACCAGATAGGTATTATCTTCTCTCTTTTACAGATTTAAACATCAAGACTCAGAAAGGTTAAGATCTTGACCTTGCAGCCAAAAGAGGTGAATCTGAGAGTATAACGATGACCGTAAACCAGAGCTGAGGACCCAAGATGGGTTAGCAAACAGGAAGAGAAACAGAGGCCGAAGCCAGGGTACCTAGAGCCTGGGATATAGGACCAGAGCATCCCAAGTCAGGTGGGCAAGGAGAAACCCTGGGAGCATCCTTGAGACGTGGGCTTTGGATGAAAGTGGGCGTTTGTGTTCCTCCTGGCATGCTGATGGGGGTCGGGTGGAGTTGATCTTGCATAAATGGCCAAGGACAGAGAAGACAGGAGGTAATTATTATCACCATTTTACAGATGAGGGAACAAAGTCAGAGAATATAAATAAGCAATTTACCCAAATTCGAACAGATAGAATTCTGAGTCTAGAGCCAAGATCTCTTGTGTCCTCATTCACAAAACTGGAATTACTGTCCATGCTCCTCTTACCACAGGGCGTCGCATTAAGGATCCAAATGAGACCCAATCGTTGAGTATTTGTACGAACAAGATAGAGAATGTGAACAGTGCCCAGCGTAGTAAAGTAGATTCGTAACCAGTGGAGCAGCGCTGGTCAATGAGTTAATATCTGCCTGGGAGAGAGCTCTGATGTGGTGCTGGCTGCAAAGCTTTGCACTTGACCTGACCTAGAGCATCATTTTCCAGACACTTGAGATATCAAATTTGTAGGCCAAACAGTACAGGGAGGCAACTTTTGCTATCATGCTCGATTACAGCACAGGGCTCAGGAAAAACGAGCCAGGTTGAATGACATGAAACCAAATAAAATTCAACAGGGATGTACGGAAAGCTCTGTATTTAGGTTTTAAAAAATCAATTATACAAGCACAAGATGGGAGGGATGTGGGTTTACAAATGTTTGCGTGGAACAGCAGGAAGTATTAATGGTCGTGGTGTGACACCGTGGCAAAGAAGAGAATGGATTCTCTGGCTGTATCCAGCTTCCAGAGGGAGGGATGTCAACATTGGAGCAGGATGGTCCATTACGGGAGCTGCCTTTTCAGGGAGAATGGGCATCGTGGACTGGATTCTGAGGCAGGTAACCAAGCCAACAGAGAGCCCAGAACTTCCATTTATTGAAGAGTGGTGTGTGAAATGGGAGGGTTCATGTGAAGCCAGGACTTGGGGAGGAAAGTCACTAAGGTGATCTTAATATGGGGGAGGGGGCAGATATCTGTGCTGACAAAACACGCCAAGAGGGCCAGTGGGCCTAACTTTCAGAGGCCGACAGCATTCTGATGTGAGGACAAGTCTGAGAAGCATGCTCCCTAAAGGCTGAGAAACCCTAGAACTGGGGGCGTGCAGTAAAAGCAGGTGGATCACATGTCACGAGTAACGCAGTGAACGTCCCTGCACTGGGAGAGCTTGGGCCTCAGTTGCATCTTTACATGAGGCCCATGGAGCCCTGGGGGTCCCGTCACTCTTTCTTTGGGACCACGGTGGGTAGACCAGTAGTGCAAGGGTGGGGCTCCAGGCTTCAGGCCCTACATCTACAAGAGCAGCCTCCTCTATCCATTTTCCACACTGAGCCCTAAGATTTAATTTGAACAAAGCTTCTCTGGCTAAAAATGAAGTTTGAAAGCCACTGCTCTAGATGGTCAAGAAGCCCAACCAGATCCCAAACTTGATTAACCTCCAGTCTCAAAACCAGCACAGGAACACATGCAGGTATTTGGGGTTCGGGCCTTTCTATTGAAAAGAAGTGACAAGAGGCAGGTAACCCACAGACATAGGCGTCTCTGGGAAACCCTTTGGGAAGCCTCGGTATCAAGGTTATAGAGGTATTTGTTTTAGTTGCTACTTACCAATATTTGTTTGGGTATAGTTTGAGGCGATCACCTAATTACTTTGAAGATTCAAGGCCAGTGAGTCCATCCTGGGGAGCACCCTTGAAACTCAGTCTCTAGATTGAAGTGGGCATTTGTGTGTCTCCTGGCACGCTGATAGGGGTTGATCGTGCTTAAATGGCCAAGGATAGAGAAGACAGGAGGTAATTATTATCCCCATTTTACAGATGAGGGAACAAAGTCAGAGAATATAAATAAGCAATTTACCCAAATTCAGACAGATAGAATTCTGAGTCCAAAGCCAAGATCTCTTGTGTCCTCATTCACAAAACTGGAATTATCGTCCATGCTCCTCTTACCCCATGGCATTTGTCCTGTGAGTTTTTGGCCTTGTTGGCTGACCTATGAAATCAGGCTTCTCAGTTTCTTTTTGTTTGTGTTCATGGAAAATGTGCACTTTCTAACAGAAATAATACCATAGTATTGTGGAGAAGATGAAGATCTTCCAATGAGTTGACCCTGAGGTTTATATTTTGTTATGGTGTTTGACCTCCTGGTGACACACTCACAGCTCAGGTGAAATGAGGCCAGGACCCCGCTCCAGCCGCGGCCAGAGCAACAGGAATGGTAGAGCTCCAGAAAGGGCTCGGTGGAGAGCTGAGGCACCCCCTGCGAGGGAGGCACCATGAGACCTGCACACCTGGACTTTCACACATCAGGCTGGTCGCATCCTACTTTAAGTCCGTCCCGGACAATGACAATTCCTTCTACCAGTCAAGGGTTTGCTGGACTCTGGAGCTCCCCCACATGGCTGAAGTTGAGGTCCTGGCCTCAGAGACCATCCAGTCCTGCTGGAAGGGGGAGGGGGGCTGTGTGTGTACATAGTGGAGGGCTTCCAAGTATGCAGTGCCCAGTGGGAGACGTGCTCAAGGAAGTGAGGGGAGACGGGCCCCCCAAGAGAGCAGGGCTTGGGTGAAGGCCAGAGATCCAGAGGGTGGGGGTCTGATAAGAGCCGAAGATGTGCATTGGGGACAGTAGGGAATTTTGCCAAGGGACGGACGGAGGTTCACCTTGCCCACGAGGGTTTCCCAGCAACGTGGAACGATTGCAGGAGCTTGGGCAAGGATGAGATGGAGAAGGGGGTGCGGGGAAGTGGTCAGAGGGCAGCTCATAACCTGGGAAGATGGCTGTGCAAAGAGGAAAACACTAGACGCTCAATGCAGTCATCCTGGTCTTCCTATCCACGTAGTAAATGATACCTGGCTGTTGAAGTTAGGCCATGGAAGGCAGAATCTCCACGTGAAGAATGTTTTGGGTTTGTGTCCCCCAAAAGATGTTGAAGTCAACCCCCAGTCCCTGTAAATGCAACCTTATTTGGCAACCAGGTCTTTGCAGACGATCAAGTTAAGATGAGGTCACTCAGGTGGGCCCTTATAGAACAAGGGAATTTGGGCACAGAGACACACACAGGAAGAATCCTGAGTAAACATGAAGGCAGAGATCAGGGTGATGTTTGTACAAGCCAAGGAGCACGAGGATTGCCGGAAGCCAGCAGAAGATGAAGAGGCCAGAAGCAGTTTCCTGCCCTCCACCCTGAGAGGGAACCAGCCCTGCCAACACCTTGATCTCAGACTTCTAGCCCCAGACCCGGGAGTGAACACATTCCTGTTGTCTAAAGCCCCCGGTTGCGGTCCTTTGTTTCGGCAGCCCTAGAAAACCAACACAAGCGCTCACACTTTCCACCTCCAGTCAAGGGAGGGTATCCCTCCGCCTGGTACAGGAGTTGCCGTAGTTCACGTGCACCAGTGTGTTCCATGTCGGCTCCTTAGGAGCATATGCTCAGAGACCACGGGGAGCTCAGTCCCTGTGGAACCTGGTGTGGTCTTCCTTCTGGCAACCATCTCTGTTTCTTCCTGAAAAGGTGAGAATCCATGTTTTAGGGTAGAAAGGGCCCTTTCTTGATTTACAATTGAATAAACCAAGGTTCGGAGAAAATCCAACCTACTCCCTCGGATAAATTCACATGGACAGGCGAGGATGCGCTCCAGCTCTGGCTCTGGAAACGTCCAGGGATGGGAATTGTGCACATTTCAGAACTCAGGAGTTATAAATTCTGCAGCTTGGTTACTAGCAGCCACACAAAAGTGACTTCTAAAAAAACTTTAAATTTTACCTTTTTTTAAAATAGGAAACATTTTCACAAAGGTTCTAACCATGGCCAGTATCACAAAGGTTCCCAGTCACGTGGGAAGGGACGATTTCTCTCCTCAATCGTTTCCTACACTTAATGGTGGGTCTTTGCGGCTCTGCACCAGCCCTTGGGCAGGTGATGGCATTGAAATCTGAAACTGACACAAGGAAAATTCAGGAACATCCCCAGCCCAGGCACAGCTGTGTGATTGATGCCACTCTGCTGGTCAGGTGAGCACAGCCGAGCTGTTGGCTGCATTTTTTATTCAGAGAGAGTGGAGGTCAACTTGGAAGCTTTGCTTCTGTGAGACTGCAATGCTAACTGCAGACCAAGAACATAAATCATGCTGCCCTGGCTGGAAACCATGGATCTCCCGATAACCATCACTTGTCATGAGAGTATCTGAAACAGAGGTCCAGCCCCACACAGGAGTGAGACCCTGCACAGTTTAGCTCGGGACTGTGGGCATCCCCTTAAATGGAAACAAGATTAGCACCATGAGATGAAGTTTCTATCTCTCAGCATCTGTTTCTCAGACCTTGCAATGACGAAGAATAAACTAATAAAAGTCAAGTATCTGCTTCTTGAATGATTGAAAGAGTGCAGCTGAATGGATGAAATAAACAACTTGAAGAACTCATGGTAACCAATCAATCAGACATGGCTTTCCCCCAAGAAAGTTGCATGTTAGACACCTGGATCAACGACTCGCCCAGAGAACCAAGTCCCAAGTCCCTTCCCCCTTTTGTTGAACCATTTGTCCATCCAACACATATTTTTAAAGCACCAACTTTGTGACAGGCACTGTAACATGTGCTGGAGTTAAGCAATGCATGTGGCATCACCCCTACTCTGGAAGAAACTAAGGTGGGCAAATGATGTCAAGCCAAGGATGTGTCCGTGTACCACAAAGTGCTGCACAAACACACAGATATTAGAGGAAGAACAAACTTGATTTTAGAAACATTCCTAGGAAGAAGTGGCATTTGCATTAGACCTTGGAGTAGAAGTAAAACTATATAGGTGTGAGGTAAGAGGAAGAGAATTTGAGGACCTGAGACCAGCACGTGCAAAGCTCTGGGTGTATGGCAGGGATGGGGAATTCAGGCAAAGGCAACCCAAAACGCCTAGTGCCACAGTGGGGCTTGGGTAGACAGGGGCCACAGGAAGTAGGGAAAGAAGAGAGCTACATGTGGATTATGGCTGTCCTTGTCAGCTATATTTGGGAGTGCACTTAATCCCATCCACCCTGGAGAGACATTGAAGGTTTTGCAGTAGGAGAATGGCATGAACAAATTTCACCTAAAAACCAAAGGTGTGCACATACTTTTGCAACAATTCAACTACAAAAATGAAGGCATGCTTGCTCACAGAAGTTTCTGTAAATTCCTAATCTGTGTGTCCTAGGCATCAACTTAAAACTCAAAGCTACCTCTGCGTCACTGAGCCCAGTTGCTGGCCACACCCCAGTGACACCCCTTCTTTGAAAGAGTCTCTCCAGATTCTCACTGTGGGCCGTGTCCTACTTCCCAGGGCTTTTACATGGGGGACAGGTTTTAAATAAAATAAAAATTCCTCTTGCCTCTTGGAGATTGGACTTGATTAAATATTCCACTGATAAAGGCTAAGCAAATGTCAGCTTCAATATCACAAAAAGAGAAATGAGAGTTCATACAAGCAGCAAAGCAAACAATCATTTTCATACTTTATTAGAAACATTTATTGCCTAATGACTACATTATTTTAAGGAAGCAGGTGGAAAGGTGGTCGGCGCGCGATGCCTTCAAATATCTTTATTTGTGAAGATGTTCTCTCTCTGGTATTTAGACAGACGTTTTATCCCCTCTAATTGAGATGCTGTGATTTCAGCTACTACATAAGCACTTGAAGGTCATGGCCTATCGCTGTGCTTGCCCAACATTGCGAATCCATTCAATGCTACATTTTTCTACTCTGCACGAAGTGACGGTTCTGGGTACAGATGGCAGAACTCACTGTGCGCTCTCCAGTGTTCTTCTAAAATCCACAGCTCACATTCCAAGTGTGCTTCACAGTTCTTCCTCTATAGCTCGCTAGCCACATAACTGTGATCTAGAGTCTACAGCCAAAAGATAAAGAAAGCGCTGTTGCTCTTCTCTAATACCTGCACCACTTTAAAAAATATTGGCAGATTATCTTGAAGAGGAGATTCTCAAAGCCCTTCTCTTATCTGTTATTAGTTATCTACTGCTGTGTAATAGTGTTCACCACAAACTTGGTGGATTAACACAACGCACATTCAATATCTCACAGTTTCTGTGGGCACAGCTCAGGTAGGTTCTCTGCAGAGCTGCAGTCAAGGCGTTGGCCACATTTTTTTTTTTTTTCTTTTGCGGTACGCGGGCCTCTCACTGTCGCGGCCTCTCCCGTTGCGGAGCACAGGTTCCGGACGCGCAGGCTCAGTGGCCATGGCTCACGGGCCCAGCCGCTCCGTGGCATGTGGGATCCTCCCGGACCGGGGCACAAACCCGTGTCCCCTGCATGGGCAGGCGGACTCTCAACCACTGCGCCACCAGGGAAGCCCAAGGTGTTGGCCACTTTTGATCTCACATGGTTGTCAGCAGTATTCCTCTCCTCCTGGGTAAGGACTGAGGACCGCAGTTTCTTACTGGCTGTTGATCAGAAGCTGCCCTCAGCCCCTTGCTATGGTCCTCTCCATATGACACTCACAATAGGGCAATTTGCGTCTTCAGTCATTAAGGGAAAGAGCCGCTCGACAAGGCGAATGTAATGAAGTCACATCCTATGTCCACACTTCCCAGCACCTTTACTGTATACTTTTGGGCAGAAGCATGAGCAGGTCCCAATCACATTCCAAGGAAGGGCTAAACACCAGGAGGCAGGGGCTGCCTCAGTCTGTTCCCCGCACCTCCCTTGAATCTATTCATGCTCGGTGGAGCACCTGGAGCAGAAGGGGCCAATCTGACAGAGCTGAATTGTTTCCAAATTTAACAAAATGGAAAAAAAAAATCCGTGTAGTTTAATAAGCCCTTTCTCCCTTGAACACCATAAACGCAGATGTTCACTCTTGTACATACCAAAGCCCCCAGTCTGTATAACTTAGAAATTTGCAAATACTTAGACGTTTGCTGTTTAGGAGTCTCCTAGTAGCTTTACTTTCATTTTCTTTAGTCCTTATAACAGCTTTGCAATTAAGGTTATTATTACCCCATTTTATAGTTAAGAAAACTGAGGTTCCAAGAGGTTATCTCGCCTGCAGAAAAGGACGTGTTCAGTTAAATTGAGTCAATAACTAAACTCATATGTTTCCTCTGGCTCTTTTTCTGGAGTCTATTAACTAGTTATTCCCCCAGAGAGACTCTACAGAGAGTAAACTTTTCTGGGTCTCTTTAGAGTGAAAATGCCATTATTTTGCTCTCACATTGGATGCCAGTTTGACTGGGTATACAATTCTGGGCTCAAAATCCTTTTCCCTGAGAACTTTGGGAAAATCACGCCTGTGCTGCTGTTGAGAAGATTCAAGTCAATGTGATTCTTGATTCTTTATAAATACCTGTACCTTTTTCCTTTCCCTGAAAGCCCTTATTCGTGTCTCTTTACCTTTGGAGCTTAGACATTCGACAGTAAAAAGACTGGGTTCCCATCTTTTTTTCACCTGCTCTGCTCAGCCCTCAGTCTTTCCACCTTCCTTTCCACAGGAAGACACAAGTATTTCTTCAACTATGGGAAATATTTTCTCATTATTTCTTTGTTAAATGCTGTCTCCTGTTCCCTTCGTGCTCTTTTGTGTTGGAGACATGGGGTCCAGCAACACTCCTGGGGGCTTATGCCTCCATAGCTCCAAGTTCCTCCTTCTGGCTCAATCCTGGGCACGTGCTGAGGCTGCCCAGTGCCCCGTTCTAGGTGCGGAGGGGCTTCCGATCAGCACAGCTCCTGCAAACACTGTGCTGGGGGCAGAGCCCCTAGGATGAGCCCGCAAGTTCCATGGTTCCCTATCTCAGGGGTCCCCTTCACGGGCTGTGGGCTAAGGCTTTTCTCATTTCACATCTATCTCCTTCTACTTCTCAGAGATTCCCACCAATTTCTGATTCACTATCTTTGTTAATTCTTTTTTCCAGTGTCTTACTGGATTGGTTATTTTAAAAAGGTTTTTATGGCACTTCATGACATTTATGGCAGTCCCTGAGCTGTAGAAAGTTTCTGCTCAGGCCACAGTGTAGCCCCATAATTCTCTCTGTGTTTTAACTGCTCATGGAACATACAGAGGAAAGTTCCAGTGAATTACAGCTGAGATCAGTTCTTCTTAAATGGCTACCTTGGAAACCTATCGAAAGCTTGGAGCATTCCTATTGTATGACGTCATGGCAATTGGCTCAGATTTTTACATTATGCTAAATCGGCAGCAAGCATTTCGAGGATGATTCAGAATTATCATTGAGATTTGATCCTCTTTCCTGTTCTTTTGACGAAAATCTCAATAGCACAAGGGTGACCTGACTGTTATCGAACCATTTCCAACAACTAGAATGGTGAAAAATGGAGCTGCGTCTATCAGAATTGAGGTTTTGCTTTGAGCACATTTTCCTTTTGACTTTTCTCCTGCCATGTTTCATACAACTTCTGCAGAGTTAAAGATCCAGTTTCAAAGGTAAATTGAAGCTATTGAGCCTCATCTATGATTCCATGGGAGCATATTTGTGTGTGTGTGTGAGAAAGAGAGAGAGACATAAGGTGCATCCCATAAATAAATTTTACCATTATTTAGTGTTTTATCTACTATTGAATCTAACCAGCTTACCAAAAATTTTAAAACAACAGATGATGTACATACAAGCTGTATTGAAAGTCCAAAATGTACGGGGGTGGGGGTAGCACAAGAATGATGTTTGTTACCAACAGGCTGGGCTTCCCCAGATGCTTCATTCCATTCAGCAGAATGGAGAAGCCTTGTCCCAGAAGGTTTGAAGGGGCTTTTAGTAGAAAGAATATGCTATTAGAAATGTGTGAACCTCATGCAATTTAGGTGGCTTTTCCAGCCTTCTTTGGTTGAAAAATCTCATGAGAAGATCCATTTAGCAAAGGGTGGGAAACCTAGAAATCAGGAAGTAGATTATTAAAAGTGGGGCAGAGCTTAGAATTCACTAGGGAACCCGGTGACACTCCACAGTGAGGGCTGTTGTGAGTGGGTTTTACTGGGGGAGCGTGGTCACCCCCATCTTGTTGGTTCACACACTCTTGGTTGAAAAGCACACACAGTGCTGCTCAGGGCACACACTCCGGCAGCCCAGCACTGTTCTCTCTGCAAGGCTCTGCATCCGAGGGGCAGGGTATATTTACAATGGGGTTTTAAGCAATTTCCCCTGCCCCAGAGTCATGACCGGGGCTGCCCTCCAGGTCTCTCCTGGTTCCCATTTCACAACTTGTGCAGATCCCGCAGACCGCTAAGGAATGATGTGTAAATTTCACACAGTTCCCACGTTTGGGTTGGAAGGGCATCTAAAACCTTGGTTGCTTACCCAGAATTTATCCAAATATTGTTAGTTGGACAATCTCACGTGATCGGCATTTCTCAAGAGGCTGTCTTGGGTTTAAGCCCAGTCAGAAGCAGCAAATGGGCAGCCAATCAGTGAGTACAAAGGCACACATTTTTTAACCATCAAGACTGAAAAACCTTCTCTTTCGAACCTCAGAAATGGTTTGGATTGGCGTGTGCTGTCCGTGGAGATCAGAGTTAGCTCTCCACTTCCCAACACAGCACATGGGTTTTACAAGAGTCAGAGGAAGATTAAACAGAGGCCCACTAAGAACCACTGGAATTCCCATGAGAATGAAGGACTCAGTTCCCAGGAGGAACACATTCTTTGCTAGGGTATTAGTTTTCTATTGCTGCTGTAACAAACGACCACAAACTTAGTGGCTTAAAGCAACAGAGTTGTTTTTTTCCAGCTCTGAGGTCAGAAGTCTAAAATCAAGTCTAAAATCAGGGTTGCAGGGCTTCCCTGGTGGCACAGTGATTAAGAATCTGCTTGCCAATGCAGGGGACACGGGTTCAAGCCCTGGTCTGGGAAGATCCCACATGCCGCAGAGCAACTAAGCCCGTGCACCACAACTACCGAAGCCCACACGCCTAGAGCCCGTGCTCCACAACAAGAGAAGCCACGGTAATGAGAAGCCTGCGCACTGCAACAAAGACTAGCCCCCGCTCAACACAGCTAAAGAAAGCCCCTGTGCAGCAAAGAAGACCCAATGCAGCCAAAAATAAATTAATTAATTAAATAAATTTTAAAAAATTAAAAATAAAATTACTCTAAAAAAAGTGTCTTTATTTTTTTAAAAGAGAGAAAAAAGCTATTACTAAAATATTCTATATTTAGCTACACTGGTAATTTTGACAATAGTTCAAGGTACATGGCATTTACTTTCTTTGAAAATGTAGTATATAAACAAATGTGGTTTTCTTATCTAAGTAAGGACAGTATATTATAATATCAAAATAAAGGAGAAAGAAAGAAAGAAAAAGCTAAAGCATAAACCCTGACAGCTTCCTCTTTTCGGAAGCAGGATGAGAGCTGAGATCCAGAGCCCCGTTTGAATGTGGAGCGTCAGAGAGGCGGTCCCCTCTCTGAGGCTCAGAGCAGGTGCGGGGCGTGGGGTACTGGGGGAGGCGAGTGCTGGTGTTGGTGGAGAAGGCTCACTGAGGCCAAGAAAGCAGGGACTCAGGCTCCTTGAACCCGACGTGTGACTGAAGGACCTCGTCACCGCCACGTGTGGCTGACAAGCCTGGGAAAAGCCCAGCTCTTACAGCTCGGGGACGTCCGGTGTCCTGGCTCTCTCTGGATGGCAGGTCCAGCAGGACACCCATCACCTCTCTGGGCCTCGGTTTCTCCTGAGCAAGAAAAGACAAGCACAGCTTCTATCGTGTTCCCGAGGTATCACGGGGCTGTGAGGGGCTGCACTCGCCAGGCGGAGTGCAGGGTCACAGTTAGGATCAAAGGATTGCCCCAAGAGTTGCTTTCCTTCCCCTCGGGTGGCACACTTTACGGAAGCAGGGAGGAAAAGGGTTCCTGCAGTGACAACAGAACGGATTATGGAGACGGCCACTTATTAGCCATCAGCCAAGGAAGGCTGCTCTGATGTCCTGAAGAACAAACGGGCATCTGGCCTTTAGCACCATGAGAACGTCTGGGAAACACAGAGACAGAGGCTGGTGGTATAAATCCTCTGTCTTCCCATCTCACACTCCAGATGACACGGCAAGGGGAGGAAAGTCAGGGGGATCAGCCCTCCGAGTCAGAGAATGTCGGAGCTGGGCCCATTGAGATCACCACATACCAGACCCCAAACCAATTAATGGCAGAGGTAGGAGGAAAAAATCAGTTTCAAATATTAATCTATTTTTTGCACCAAAATCGGTACCTTTATAGGAAGTGTCTTCTGTATTTGGTGTACTTGGGTTAGCATGACACATCATGTTTCAGTGCCCCTGACACCGTGGGTCCCCCAGTGTGTGCGAGTGACGGAGGCTTTATAAATTACAGATGTTTGTGTGCATAGTTATTTGACGGTGGAGAGGTGGGAACGTAAGGCTCCCTTCCTTACTCTGCTATGTTTTTCTCTCAGTAGTTCTTTTAAAAGGATAAGTTCAAAATATTAAAAATGAGTACAGAAACAGAGAAACTAACCTTGCCCAGAGCTTCGCCGAGCCCGCACAGGTGTGGATGTCTGGCCGCTAAGCTCTGAGTCCAGGCAGGTAACTCACCTGCAGCCTCCAAGATGGCAGGCGGTGGCTGACTTCCAAAGTCCATGACAAACCCTCTCCTGGGACCTAGGTGCCACTTTTCTCACAGCCCCAGCTCTCCGGTGGTGACAACTTGCCAAGGACTGGTTAGTGACAGCAGCAGGCACTGTGGGAGGGGGTGTGTCGAGCTGGTCGTGACCCCCAACCTGCCTTTCTACAGCCTGAACTTGATTGCTGGGATTGAGACCCAAACAGGCACAAAGTTCTGTCGTAAGTTGAGCTCCCAGGACAGAGACCCAGAGGGTGAGAAGGTGGGGCCCTGCTGAGCCTTCTCGCTCCCACCCTGGTCCCGTTGAAATGAAAAATTAACAAGACATCCCAGCCTCGGTGGCCTGTTGCATCCATGTCCCCGCCAGGTAGCGAGCTGAGACATTTCTCTGCCTCCAGAGCTGGCTGGTCCCAGCAACTCTACCACCACCATGACTTCTATTGCCCTGCCCGTGTCCTAACGCGACTTGGGGAGTTGGATTACAAAATGATTTGTGATGATGGGCATGAAGGAGAGGGCTATTTGACTTCAGGAAACAGCGCTGCGAGCTGGGAATGATATATGAAATGAACCATCCGGGGCCAGTGCGCAGTCAATACGCGAGGTACAACAGGCTGGCCCCGCTGTGTCGAGCCGTTGCCTCGGAACCAGACACACAGACGTTCGGCTCAGTCAGCAGCAACCTCCCAGAAAACTGCAGCAAGCCCCTAAGTCGCAGATAAAATATAGCCAGCTAACGGGCGTGCTGTTAATTAGCCAAAGAGCAAGGAGAAGGGGCGATAGAGATGGATTTACACACAAATATCCAGCTCTTTCTCCTCCCTTCCTGAATCAGACCATCCAGATGCCTCCCAAAAGGCCAAAAATCAACACAGCCATCTTTGTTACAAATGCTAAAATTGAACTGGTTGTCACATTTTGAAAGGCTGAGAAACAGAGGTGGGCTATTTTTTTTTTTTTTTTTTTTTTTTTGTGGTACGCGGGCCTCTCACTATTGTGGCCTCTCCCATTGCGGAGCACGGGCTCCGGACGCGCAGGCTCAGCGGCCATGGCTCACGGGCCCAGCCGCTCCGCGGCATGTGGGATCTTCCCGGACCAGGGCACGAACCCACGTCCCCTGCATCGGCAGGCGGACTCTCAACCACTGCACTACCAGGGAAGCCCTGAGGTGAGCTATTTTTGACTTCTTTGTTCCAGCTTTAAAATCAGAGAGGTGATTATGGAGAGTTCTTCAACAGATAAAAAAAAAAAAAAAAAAGCAAAACTGATTTTAAATATTTTTTGAAAGTCTTTAAATAGAAGTTGCCTTTTTTTTTTTAACATTTCAGGAATACCTTACAATTAGTTCCCAAATTCTATGGATGACCAGGGTACCCTGGATCTCCCGTTCACAGGGCCTTCTTGCTTGTTGCAAGCCTTCCAAATTCTTTCAGATGCAGACACAGCGTTCACGAAACGTGGCCTCATCCAAACTGCAGCTCCAAAGGAAAAGATTTTATGTTTTTACCGAAAAAGCCAGGACAAGCCCAGGGCCGCGGGCCAGAGTTGATCTCCACGATGAAGGCCTCTGTCCTGGTCACGCGATATATCATCATGATTTAAAACATCAAAACGGTGCCAAATGATTAGCAGATGAAACTCACAGATTCCAGTTGCATGACTATGAGATTAAATTAGCCATTTATGGATTTCAGAAAGAGAGGGGACTAAAATGTTTTATCGTATAGTCTAAAGAAGTCATTGAGTGATTCCCTCGTGTTAAATATTTCCTAATGTCAGAAACAGGGTGGATGACACAGAAATCATAAATCCAATTGAAAAGTGTTGAAAATCACTTTAGTCTGCCATCTTAGTAGAAATTCAATAAAGTTGAAGGGAGGACTTCTATACATACCTTGGCCTGGACCAGTACCCGCAGGCATTTATACTGCTCATCTAAGGAAGGACGTGGGACCCAATATTAATTGCATTTTATTCTTTAATAATTGATTACTTGTTAAACGCTTGCTTTATGTAAGACCTGATTTATCACAGATGCCAGGTATATGTACATCACATGTATATATGCCCCTTTGTGCATCGTGCCCTGGACATCAGCACCTGTCCCGGCATTCACTATATTCACAGGAGCATTGGAACTTTAACAACCACCACCAAAAACTGGGGCTCTGCAGTTTGTTTGTTTTTTCTTTTTCCTATCATGTTAGACAGTGCTTGGTCTGTGTTCCTGACATGTGACTCAGCAATTACTTCCTAACTAGCAAGCCAGACGTGTGTGCTTATAAAAGTCATGGCCTGATTTTTCAAACCAGTCGCCCGAGAGGAAGGCCCAAAGACCCTCCCCGGCCGTGCGTTCATCACTGCACCTGGAATGATGAGGGTTTGTGTCTGTTCATCGAAGGAAAACGGTAAAAATTTGCTCCGGTTACCTGCAAGCTTTTTAAATAGGAGCCTTCAATATAAAACCAAGCTAGATTTTCCACCTAGCTCTCCCAGGTGAGTTGTAAGGGTCAGTCTATAAGGAGAGGTGTGCTGATGGAAAAAAAGCATCGCCCCTGTGATTATTCTCAGAAGCCGGGAGTCCTTCCTCTGCGCAGGGAGCCTGTCCCCATGTCCAGGAGCCTCACCAGCTGCTTCTATCGAAAACTTGCTTTGTTTCCCTGGGAGCTGTGTGCAAAGGGAGTCAGACAGACAGGAAGTGCCCACCCTCTTCCTGAAGACACAAATGGCCCCCTGACGCTTCCCGGCTTGGGACTTGGGCTCCACTGCCTCTCTGGTTTGCCACCATCTCCTCCTTCGCTGGTCCCATGTAGCTGTCCAGATGAAGTCTTCTTTTAAAATCAGCCTAGGGGATTTTTTAGAGGAGCGGAAGAACCCCACACAGCTCCAGCCCCTCCCCAAGGCCTCCCTGGGTGCCTGGGGTGTCTGCCTCTGCTTCCCTCCCAGCCACACAGGCAGCTGAGCCTGGGGCAAAGCTGGAGAGAGACAGAAACACTGGGCGTCCTTTACAAATAGAAGCGAACACCTCTCCTCCAGCAGGTCCTACATAATCGCAAAACAAAACTAGGGAAAATGTATTTTTGATGTAAATTCCAAGCAGCCGTGACCCTGTATTTTCTTGAGGAAATCACACCATTTCTTAAGGACGTCTAGCACTGGGATCACCTGCAGCATCACAATTTCCTTTCTTGTTTACTGAAAAGCCCCTTTTTTTGGCTTTGGTGTCACACCTAAGCATCTTCCCCGGGCCGGCGTGTGTGCCGGGAACCGCGGCCTATTCCCTGCTCCGGGGGCGAGCTCAGCTGTGCCCTCCGAGGGTCGTACCTGAGCCGTGTGCTGTGAAGAAAGCCATTTCCCGGCGCCAGGGATTCACACTCCAGGGCCACTTGGACCGGCAGAGCCCGAGAACTTTGTGCAACGGCAGCGGAGTGGGTGAAAATGAATCAGATATGAAAATGTCTGAAGCAATAAATTAACACACGGCAGGGGGGGTGATAGCTTAATCCTTTCTCGTCCAAACTCTACCTGACACCCATTATTGTTCCAGGAGGTGGGACCCAGCGACAGGTCGGGAGCGAAAATGAACATTCCCCGAAGATTTGAAGCTTTGCAATAGGTAGGTAATGTGATTCTGCAAAGAAACCCGTAAGGCTCTGAGAGTCTTTGTATGTTGAATTCCAGGTAACCTGTCAGGGGACTTCTCTCTCTCTCTCCCCCCCATTTTATTTAATGCAAAAAAAAATCTTTGACATTTAGAAAAACTATCGAAAATGTGGATACTTGATAAAGCTTATCAATGTATTTCTTAATACAAAATAAATAATTCTGCAGGCCTCTGCTTTTCTTTCCAAAGGTACATTACAGTAGGCTTGACAATAGCGTTGATGAAACAAAAGATTAAAACCTCTAAACGTGTGGCTCTGTTTTCTTTGCCAACTACCTGAGACGAGCAAATATTTCGTTATTGTACAAAGTACTTCATTTGTGTGTGTCCTTTGAAACATAACTGACCAAAGTCTGCATTGTGTTCCTTGAACAAACATTTGTGAGAGATATTCAGAATGCGCCCCTCATGCAAAAAAAAAAAAAACAAACAAGAACCTGGAAACAAATTTACAAATTGCTTTGCTTGAATCATACGTCTCTTCTTGATGTTTTGTTTGGAATATTTCATGTTCAAGGTCTTTGGAGGTAAGATTCAAAAGTGCACATTACTATTATTTTAAATCAATAAATTGCTTCTGGAGTGGCATTGTACAGGAGGCCAGTCATTCCACACTTTTAAAGGAAAAGCAAATTTGAAGAATAATGTTTGTTTCTCCCCTTAAGGTTGAAAACAATACATTTTTTATAGACACTCCATTTTTATTGTTTGTGAGGAATTTCCAGGCTAAACAATGAATCTGATATTTCGATTTCTTTTTTCAATATAACATTAGACCCTCAAATGAGTATTGTACAGTTTCAACTATAATTTAAATGCGTATCCTTTAGTGAGGGGAGGTGGTATTCTGTCTCAGACTTTAACTTTCTGTTTCTAAAAACTACATAAACATATTTATATTAAGTATGGGACTTCTGGGAATGTTGGTGGATTAAACAGAATCACAAGATGCTAATAATTTGTTACCTTTCATTTTAACCATCCCAGAAAATGAATTTCTATGGTCTTATTTTTTCATGTTTTTTTTTATTTGCTCAAATAGTTTTCTTATCAGTAATTTGAAAAACGCTCACCGCTTTTGCCCAAAATATTTTAAATGCTCGTTGTAGCAATTATAAATTTGCTAGTTAAAAGTCAGATAATTAAACACACAAAGATAGACCAGGTTTTTTTTGCATTTATCCTTTTGAGACTATAATTTTAGCACAGCTAAAGCAATGCAAATTGGATTCAGTTGTCTGTAGATTTCTTGCTGCCTATTAAGACCGCTTGCTCTCAATTCGCCCCTGCTGGGGGGGAAACAGTAGCATTTTTTCAAGAATAGTATTGTATATTAAGGCATGATACCTAGAACAACTTCTGCCCCAGGAAGGTTTAGCAAGAAGAAAAAAGTGCTGAGGGCAGGAAGAATAACGTATTTAAAATAACCATAGAGTTTATGAAGGAGTTGATTAGTCAGAGAGGCGACGAAATCTCCTGCCGCAAGCACAGAGCACACCACAGCACATATTTCAATAAGGAAAGGATGGAAATAGTGTCGATTCCAAGTGAGAGAGCTTTTCAAGAGGTTTTACCACTTAAAACTTTATAACATTTCGTGGGCTTCTTTCCTCAAAGACAGTTTGGAAGATCACATGTTGACTCTCCACGGATTTTTTCTTAATGTTTGGAATTCACAATGTTGGACACAGCATTGCTACTGGGGCTCCTGGATCATCACAAAGGAAAAAAAAAGCAGGGGTCATCTGTGTCCCATGTGTCTTCTCCTGGCCCTGCAGAGGCAGGCGCCAGCTCCTCCTGGCCCTGGGGCCACCTGTTGCGGGTGCCAGGGACTGTGCTGGAGAAACTCTACTCAGCGTAGAGTAGGCCGTTTGTGTATGTGTGTGCCTGGTGTGTGTGTGCATGCATGGCGTGTGTGT